>NW_027175512.1:0-162954 GCF_028021215.1 Eschrichtius robustus | reverse complement strand
TGATTCTGCAAGGAGGGAGATTGCTAGTAAAGCGGCTGGAATGGCGAACCCGAGCACAAGGAGACGAGAAATGAGGTGCGTTTTAGAAACCTTTCCCGATCACTCGGTGGACCATCTTCTGGGTTTCTCATGCATGTTTTCGATGTAGGAAGATGCCCTTGAACCTGGAGATTTGGGACCCATGGGATGGGTACCACGCAGTATTACTTTAAAGCGTCTGCGTTTGCTCACCGAACCTCACCAAACCCCTCAGCCCCAAGAGTGTCCACCCTTATGTCTCAATCAGCTGCGGGTCTAGATATGGTCAATCCAGGTGGCATCACAGCGCCTGAACGAATTTTGTGAGAATTTCTCTCTCTTTCACTGTCTTTGTTTCACGGGTTTTTAAAATTAATTGAGTTTTATAATGGGGTTTAGCTGCTTTTCACTGCTGTGTTTATGCAGCTTTACACCCACTTGACTCACTTACAGAGAGATATCAATACATAGGTTTTAAGATTCTTACTAGTCAGATATACTCTTGGGCGGTGAATAGGGGGTGGTGAGTCCAGTTCCCTGAGCAAGGAGTAGGTCTTGTCTATTACGTATTGGGTTTATGGAACGGTATCTGAGCTAATTTGAAACCCTTGTTTTATGCATCACCCCACCTCACCTTTCCCGTTAGGCAGCCATAGTGTGTTTTCTAACCGTGTGACTCTGTTCTGTTTTGTAATTCAGTTCAAGGGCAGCGGTTTTTACATTCCCTCTATCGGTGATATCTTATGATAAGTGACTTTTTCTGTGTGACTTATTTGACTTAGAATCGTCGTACCTAAATCCACTCATCATGCTGCTACTAGCCTTATGACGTTGATTTCATGGCTGAGTGATATTCCATTGTACATAAGGACCACAACTTCTTTATCCATTTTTCTCTTTCCTGGGATATTTAAGGTGCAACGAAGTGGAGGTTCTTGTCAACAGAGCAGCCCTAAACTTTGGGGTGCTTGTGTCTTGCTGATTTTTAGTTTTCCCAATTTATACGCCCATGAGTGGAAGTGCCCTATGCTCTCTAAGCTGAGTTTTGTAAATGTTTCAGGACACACCGTACACTTCTCCAGAGTGGCTGTTGGCAATTTACATCCCGCCCATCAGCGTAGCAAGGCTCCCGTTTCTCCGTGGCCTGTCCTGCATTTCTGGTTTTGACACTTTATTCAGCATGGCCCTTTTGACCGATGGGAAGCGAGACTTCTTTGTAGCGATGATTTGCCTTTCCAGGTTGCTTGGTTGGCCAAAAAGGGCGTATGCGTTTTTTCCTGAATATATTCAGGAAAAAACGCATACGCCCTTTTTGGCCAAGGGCATCATTGTCGAGGTTTTGCCGCTTTTCCTGTGCTTTAAAGGCGATTCGAATCTGCCTCCTGAAATCTGTTTCCTGCAATTCTGCCTTGCTTTCAAATCCTCTTTGTTGCCTTCCCTCAATATATTTGTAGACGAGAGTTATCATTTATAAGTCTGCAGGTTTGTGAATTGCAGTGCCCCTGAGCTCCATTTTTCAACTCGCTCTCTTGGGAGCTGGCCGCAAAAGCGCAGGATTGCTTTAGGCCCTATTCTGCTTCCGGGCGGCAGACTGAGCCTGTGGTTAATTCTTCTTCCTGATGGGAAAATAGAGTGACCTGTGCCTGTCCCAACACCTAGAGCTAGTCTCTCATTGGTTCCCCGTCTTCCCGTTCATCCTCAGTTCAAATTGCCACCTGTATGGAACAGGAGGTTAAAGGTGCTGATTCTGCAAGGAGGGAGATTGCTAGTAAAGCGGCTGGAATGGCGAACCCGAGCACCATCAGACGAGAAATGAGGTGCGTTTTAGAAACCTTTCCCGATCACTCGGTGGACCATCTTCTGGGTTTCTCATGCATGTTTTCGATGTAGGCAGATGCCCTTGAACCTGGAGATTTGGGACCCATGGGATGGGTACCACGCAGTATTACTTTAAAGCGTCTGCGTTTGCTCACCGAACCTCACCAAACCCCTCAGCCCCAAGAGTGTCCACCCTTATGTCTCAATCAGCTGCGGGTCTAGATATGGTCAATCCAGGTGGCATCACAGCGCCTGAACGAATTTTGTGAGAATTTCTCTCCCTTTCACTGTCTTTGTTTCACGGGTTTTTAAAATTAATTGAGTTTTATAATGGGGTTTAGCTGCTTTTCACTGCTGTGTTTATGCAGCTTTACACCCACTTGACTCATTTACAGAGAGATATCAATACATAGGTTTTAAGATTCTTACTAGTCAGATATACTCTTGGGCGGTGAATAGGGGGTGGTGAGTCCAGTTCCCTGAGCAAGGAGTAGGTCTTGTCTATTACGTATTGGGTTTATGGAACGGTATCTGAGCTAATTTGAAACCCTTATTTTATGCATCACGCCACCTCACCTTTCCCGTTAGGCAGCCATAGTGTGTTTTCTAACCGTGTGACTCTGTTCTGTTTTGTAATTCAGTTCAAGGGCAGCGGTTTTTACATTCCCTCTATCGGTGATATCTTATGATAAGTGTCTTTTTCTGTGTGACTTATTTGACTTAGAATCGTCGTACCTAAATCCACTCATCATGCTGCTACTAGCCTTATGACGTTGATTTCATGGCTGAGTGATATTCCATTGTACATAAGGACCACAACTTCTTTATCCATTTTTCTCTTTCCTGGGATATTTAAGGTGCAACGAAGTGGAGGTTCTTGTCAACAGAGCAGCCCTAAACTTTGGGGTGCTTGTGTCTTGCTGATTTTTAGTTTTCCCAATTTATACGCCCATGAGTGGAAGTGCCCTATGCTCTCTAAGCTGAGTTTTGTAAATGTTTCAGGACACACCGTACACTTCTCCAGAGTGGCTGTTGGCAATTTACATCCCGCCCATCAGCGTAGCAAGGCTCCCGTTTCTCCGTGGCCTGTCCTGCATTTCTGGTTTTGACACTTTATTCAGCATGGCCCTTTTGACCGATGGGAAGCGAGACTTCTTTGTAGCGCTGATTTGCCTTTCCAGGTTGCTTGGTTGGCCAAAAAGGGCGTATGCGTTTTTTCCTGAATATATTCAGGAAAAAACGCATACGCCCTTTTTGGCCAAGGGCATCATTGTCGAGGTTTTGCCGCTTTTCCTGTGCTTTAAAGGCGATTCGAATCTGCCTCCTGAAATCTGTTTCCTGCAATTCTGCCTTGCTTTCAAATCCTCTTTGTTGCCTTCCCTCAATATATTTGTAGACGAGAGTTATCATTTATAAGTCTGCAGGTTTGTGAATTGCAGTGCCCCTGAGCTCCATTTTTCAACTCGCTCTCTTGGGAGCTGGCCGCAAAAGCGCAGGATTGCTTTAGGCCCTATTCTGCTTCCGGGCGGCAGACTGAGCCTGTGGTTAATTCTTCTTCCTGATGGGAAAATAGAGTGACCTGTGCCTGTCCCAACACCTAGAGCTAGTCTCTCATTGGTTCCCCGTCTTCCCGTTCATCCTCAGTTCAAATTGCCACCTGTATGGAACAGGAGGTTAAAGGTGCTGATTCTGCAAGAAGGGAGATTGCTAGTAAAGCGGCTGGAATGGCGAACCCGAGCACCATCAGACGAGAAATGAGGTGCGTTTTAGAAACCTTTCCCGATCACTCGGTGGACCATCTTCTGGGTTTCTCATGCATGTTTTCGATGTAGGCAGATGCCCTTGAACCTGGAGATTTGGGACCCATGGGATGGGTACCACGCAGTATTACTTTAAAGCGTCTGCGTTTGCTCACCGAACCTCACCAAACCCCTCAGCCCCAAGAGTGTCCACCCTTATGTCTCAATCAGCTGCGGGTCTAGATATGGTCAATCCAGGTGGCATCACAGCGCCTGAACGAATTTTGTAAGAATTTCTCTCCCTTTCACTGTCTTTGTTTCACGGGTTTTTAAAATTAATTGAGTTTTATAATGGGGTTTAGCTGCTTTTCACTGCTGTGTTTATGCAGCTTTACACCCACTTGACTCACTTACAGAGAGATATCAATACATAGGTTTTAAGATTCTTACTAGTCAGATATATTCTTGGGCGGTGAATAGGGGGTGTTGAGTCCAGTTTCCTGAGCAAGGAGTAGGTCTTGTCTATTACGTATTGGGTTTATGGAACGGTATCTGAGCTAATTTGAAACCCTTGTTTTATGCATCACCCCACCTCACCTTTCCCGTTAGGCAGCCATAGTGTGTTTTCTAACCGTGTGACTCTGTTCTGTTTTGTAATTCAGTTCAAGGGTAGCGGTTTTTACATTCCCTCTATAAGTGATATCTTATGATAAGTGTCTTTTTCTGTGTGACTTATTGCACTTAGAATCGTCGTACCTAAATCCACTCATCATGCTGCTACTAGCCTTATGACGTTGATTTCATGGCTGAGTGATATTCCATTGTACATAAGGACCACAACTTCTTTATCCATTTTTCTCTTTCCTGGGATATTTAAGGTGTAACGAAGTGGAGGTTCTTGTCAACAGAGCAGCCCTAAACTTTGGGGTGCTTCTGTCTTGCTGATTTTTAGTTTTCCCACTTTATACGCCCATGAGTGGAAGTGCCCTATGCTCTCTAAGCTGAGTTTTGTAAATGTTTCAGGACACACCGTACACTTCTCCAGAGTGGCTGTTGGCAATTTACATCCCGCCCATCAGCGTAGCAAGGCTCCCGTTTCTCCGTGGCCTGTCCTGCATTTCTGGTTTTGACACTTTACTCAGCATGGCCCTTTTGACCGATGGGAAGCGAGACTTCTTTGTAGCGCTGATTTGCCTTTCCAGGTTGCTTGGTTGGCCAAAAAGGGCGTATGCGTTTTTTCCTGATTATATTCAGGAAAAAACGCATACGCCCTTTTTGGCCAAGGGAATCATTGTCGAGGTTTTGCCGCTTTTCCTGTGCTTTAAAGGCGATTCGAATCTGCCTCCTGAAATCTGTTTCCTGCAATTCTGCCTTGCTTTCAAATCCTCTTTGTTGCCTTCCCTCAATATATTTGTAGACGAGAGTTATCATTTATAAGTCTGCAGGTTTGTGAATTGCAGTGCCCCTGAGCTCCATTTTTCAACTCGCTCTCTTGGGAGCTGGCCGCAAAAGCGCAGGATTGCTTTAGGCCCTATTCTGCTTCCGGGCGGCAGACTGAGCCCGTGGTTAATTCTTCTTCCTGATGGGAAAATAGAGTGACCTGTGCCTGTCCCAACACCTAGAGCTAGTCTCTCATTGGTTCCCCGTCTTCCCGTTCATCCTCAGTTCAAATTGCCACCTGTATGGAACAGGAGGTTAAAGGTGCTGATTCTCCAAGGAGGGAGATTGCTAGTAAAGCGGCTGGAATGGCGAACCCGAGCACAAGGAGATGAGAAATGAGGTGCGTTTTAGAAACCTTTCCCGATCACTCGGTGGACCGTCTTCTGGGTTTCTCATGCATGTTTTCGATGTAGGAAGATGCCCTTGAACCTGGAGATTTGGGACCCATGCGATGGGTACCACGCAGTATTACTTTAAAGCGTCTGCGTTTGCTCACCGAACCTCACCAAACCCCTCAGCCCCAAGAGTGTCCACCCTTATGTCTCAATCAGCTGCGGGTCTAGATATGGTCAATCCAGGTGGCATCACAGCGCCTGAACGAATTTTGTAAGAATTTCTCTCCCTTTCACTGTCTTTGTTTCACGGGTTTTTAAAATTAATTGAGTTTTATAATGGGGTTTAGCTGCTTTTCACTGCTGTGTTTATGCAGCTTTACACCCACTTGACTCACTTACAGAGAGATATCAATACATAGGTTTAAGATTCTTACTAGTCAGATATATTCTTGGGCGGTGAATAGGGGGTGTTGAGTCCAGTTCCCTGAGCAAGGAGTAGGTCTTGTCTATTACGTATTGGGTTTATGGAACGGTATCTGAGCTAATTTGAAACCCTTGTTTTATGCATCACCCCACCTCACCTTTCCCGTTAGGCAGCCATAGTGTGTTTTCTAACCGTGTGACTCTGTTCTGTTTTGTAATTCAGTTCAAGGGTAGCGGTTTTTACATTCCCTCTATAAGTGATATCTTATGATAAGTGTCTTTTTCTGTGTGACTTATTGCACTTAGAATCGTCGTACCTAAATCCACTCATCATGCTGCTACTAGCCTTATGACGTTGATTTCATGGCTGAGTGATATTCCATTGTACATAAGGACCACAACTTCTTTATCCATTTTTCTCTTTCCTGGGATATTTAAGGTGTAACGAAGTGGAGGTTCTTGTCAACAGAGCAGCCCTAAACTTTGGGGTGCTTCTGTCTTGCTGATTTTTAGTTTTCCCAATTTATACGCCCATGAGTGGAAGTGCCCTATGCTCTCTAAGCTGAGTTTGTAAATGTTTCAGGACACACCGTACACTTCTCCAGAGTGGCTGTTGGCAATTTCCATCCCGCCCATCAGCGTAGCAAGGCTCCCGTTTCTCCGTGGCCTGTCCTGCATTTCTGGTTTTGACACTTTATTCAGCATGGCCCTTTTGACCGATGGGAAGCGAGACTTCTTTGTAGCCCTGATTTGCCTTTCCAGGTTGCTTGGTTGGCCAAAAAGGGCGTATGCGTTTTTTCCTGAATATATTCAGGAAAAAACGCATACACCCTTTTTGGCCAAGGGCATCATTGTCGAGGTTTTGCCGCTTTTCCTGTGCTTTAAAGGCGATTCGAATCTGCCTCCTGAAATCTGTTTCCTGCAATTCTGCCTTGCTTTCAAATCCTCTTTGTTGCCTTCCCTCAATATATTTGTAGACGAGAGTTATCATTTATAAGTCTGCAGGTTTGTGAATTGCAGTGCCCCTGAGCTCCATTTTTCAACTCGCTCTCTTGGGAGCTGGCCGCAAAAGCGCAGGATTGCTTTAGGCCCTATTCTGCTTCCGGGCGGCAGACTGAGCCCGTGGTTAATTCTTCTTCCTGATGGGAAAATAGAGTGACCTGTGCCTGTCCCAACACCTAGAGCTAGTCTCTCATTGGTTCCCCGTCTTCCCGTTCATCCTCAGTTCAAATTGCCACCTGTATGGAACAGGAGGTTAAAGGTGCTGATTCTGCAAGGAGGGAGATTGCTAGTAAAGCGGCTGGAATGGCGAACCCGAGCACAAGGAGATGAGAAATGAGGTGCGTTTTAGAAACCTTTCCCGATCACTCGGTGGACCGTCTTCTGGGTTTCTCATGCATGTTTTCGATGTAGGAAGATGCCCTTGAACCTGGAGATTTGGGACCCATGCGATGGGTACCACGCAGTATTACTTTAAAGCGTCTGCGTTTGCTCACCGAACCTCACCAAACCCCTCAGCCCCAAGAGTGTCCACCCTTATGTCTCAATCAGCTGCGGGTCTAGATATGGTCAATCCAGGTGGCATCACAGCGCCTGAACGAATTTTGTAAGAATTTCTCTCCCTTTCACTGTCTTTGTTTCACGGGTTTTTAAAATTAATTGAGTTTTATAATGGGGTTTAGCTGCTTTTCACTGCTGTGTTTATGCAGCTTTACACCCACTTGACTCACTTACAGAGAGATATCAATACATAGGTTTTAAGATTCTTACTAGTCAGATATATTCTTGGGCGGTGAATAGGGGGTGTTGAGTCCAGTTTCCTGAGCAAGGAGTAGGTCTTGTCTATTACGTATTGGGTTTATGGAACGGTATCTGAGCTAATTTGAAACCCTTGTTTTATGCATCACCCCACCTCACCTTTCCCGTTAGGCAGCCATAGTGTGTTTTCTAACCGTGTGACTCTGTTCTGTTTTGTAATTCAGTTCAAGGGTAGCGGTTTTTACTTTCCCTCTATAAGTGATATCTTATGATAAGTGTCTTTTTCTGTGTGACTTATTGCACTTAGAATCGTCGTACCTAAATCCACTCATCATGCTGCTACTAGCCTTATGACGTTGATTTCATGGCTGAGTGATATTCCATTGTACATAAGGACCACAACTTCTTTATCCATTTTTCTCTTTCCTGGGATATTTAAGGTGTAACGAAGTGGAGGTTCTTGTCAACAGAGCAGCCCTAAACTTTGGGGTGCTTCTGTCTTGCTGATTTTTAGTTTTCCCAATTTATACGCCCATGAGTGGAAGTGCCCTATGCTCTCTAAGCTGAGTTTTGTAAATGTTTCAGGACACACCGTACACTTCTCCAGAGTGGCTGTTGGCAATTTACATCCCGCCCATCAGCGTAGCAAGGCTCCCGTTTCTCCGTGGCCTGTCCTGCATTTCTGGTTTTGACACTTTACTCAGCATGGCCCTTTTGACCGATGGGAAGCGAGACTTCTTTGTAGCGCTGATTTGCCTTTCCAGGTTGCTTGGTTGGCCAAAAAGGGCGTATGCGTTTTTTCCTGATTATATTCAGGAAAAAACGCATACGCCCTTTTTGGCCAAGGGCATCATTGTCGAGGTTTTGCCGCTTTTCCTGTGCTTTAAAGGCGATTCGAATCTGCCTCCTGAAATCTGTTTCCTGCAATTCTGCCTTGCTTTCAAATCCTCTTTGTTGCCTTCCCTCAATATATTCGTAGACGAGAGTTATCATTTATAAGTCTGCAGGTTTGTGAATTGCAGTGCCCCTGAGCTCCATTTTTCAACTCGCTCTCTTGGGAGCTGGCCGCAAAAGCGCAGGATTGCTTTATGCCCTATTCTGCTTCCGGGCGGCAGACTGAGCCCGTGGTTAATTCTTCTTCCTAATGGGAAAATAGAGTGACCTGTGCCTGTCCCAACACCTAGAGCTAGTCTCTCATTGGTTCCCCGTCTTCCCGTTCATCCTCAGTTCAAATTGCCACCTGTATGGAACAGGAGGTTAAAGGTGCTGATTCTCCAAGGAGGGAGATTGCTAGTAAAGCGGCTGGAATGGCGAACCCGAGCACAAGGAGATGAGAAATGAGGTGCGTTTTAGAAACCTTTCCCGATCACTCGGTGGACCGTCTTCTGGGTTTCTCATGCATGTTTTCGATGTAGGAAGATGCCCTTGAACCTGGAGATTTGGGACCCATGCGATGGGTACCACGCAGTATTACTTTAAAGCGTCTGCGTTTGCTCACCGAACCTCACCAAACCCCTCAGCCCCAAGAGTGTCCACCCTTATGTCTCAATCAGCTGCGGGTCTAGATATGGTCAATCCAGGTGGCATCACAGCGCCTGAACGAATTTTGTAAGAATTTCTCTCCCTTTCACTGTCTTTGTTTCACGGGTTTTTAAAATTAATTGAGTTTTATAATGGGGTTTAGCTGCTTTTCACTGCTGTGTTTATGCAGCTTTACACCCACTTGACTCACTTACAGAGAGATATCAATACATAGGTTTTAAGATTCTTACTAGTCAGATATATTCTTGGGCGGTGAATAGGGGGTGTTGAGTCCAGTTCCCTGAGCAAGGAGTAGGTCTTGTCTATTACGTATTGGGTTTATGGAACGGTATCTGAGCTAATTTGAAACCCTTGTTTTATGCATCACCCCACCTCACCTTTCCCGTTAGGCAGCCATAGTGTGTTTTCTAACCGTGTGACTCTGTTCTGTTTTGTAATTCAGTTCAAGGGTAGCGGTTTTTACATTCCCTCTATAAGTGATATCTTATGATAAGTGTCTTTTTCTGTGTGACTTATTGCACTTAGAATCGTCGTACCTAAATCCACTCATCATGCTGCTACTAGCCTTATGACGTTGATTTCATGGCTGAGTGATATTCCATTGTACATAAGGACCACAACTTCTTTATCCATTTTTCTCTTTCCTGGGATATTTAAGGTGTAACGAAGTGGAGGTTCTTGTCAACAGAGCAGCCCTAAACTTTGGGGTGCTTCTGTCTTGCTGATTTTTAGTTTTCCCAATTTATACGCCCATGACTGGAAGTGCCCTATGCTCTCTAAGCTGAGTTTTGTAAATGTTTCAGGACACACCGTACACTTCTCCAGAGTGGCTGTTGGCAATTTCCATCCCGCCCATCAGCGTAGCAAGGCTCCCGTTTCTCCGTGGCCTGTCCTGCATTTCTGGTTTTGACACTTTATTCAGCATGGCCCTTTTGACCGATGGGAAGCGAGACTTCTTTGTAGCCCTGATTTGCCTTTCCAGGTTGCTTGGTTGGCCAAAAAGGGCGTATGCGTTTTTTCCTGAATATATTCAGGAAAAAACGCATACGCCCTTTTTGGCCAAGGGCATGATTGTCGAGGTTTTGCCGCTTTTCCTGTGCTTTAAAGGCGATTCGAATCTGCCTCCTGAAATCTGTTTCCTGCAATTCTGCCTTGCTTTCAAATCCTCTTTGTTGCCTTCCCTCAATATATTTGTAGACGAGAGTTATCATTTATAAGTCTGCAGGTTTGTGAATTGCAGTGCCCCTGAGCTCCATTTTTCAACTCGCTCTCTTGGGAGCTGGCCGCAAAAGCGCAGGATTGCTTTAGGCCCTATTCTGCTTCCGGGCGGCAGACTGAGCCCGTGGTTAATTCTTCTTCCTGATGGGAAAATAGAGTGACCTGTGCCTGTCCCAAAACCTAGAGCTAGTCTCTCATTGGTTCCCCGTCTTCCCGTTCATCCTCAGTTCAAATTGCCACCTGTATGGAACAGGAGGTTAAAGGTGCTGATTCTCCAAGGAGGGAGATTGCTAGTAAAGCGGCTGGAATGGCGAACCCGAGCACAAGGAGATGAGAAATGAGGTGCGTTTTAGAAACCTTTCCCGATCACTCGGTGGACCGTCTTCTGGGTTTCTCATGCATGTTTTCGATGTAGGAAGATGCCCTTGAACCTGGAGATTTGGGACCCATGCGATGGGTACCACGCAGTATTACTTTAAAGCGTCTGCGTTTGCTCACCGAACCTCACCAAACCCCTCAGCCCCAAGAGTGTCCACCCTTATGTCTCAATCAGCTGCGGGTCTAGATATGGTCAATCCAGGTGGCATCACAGCGCCTGAACGAATTTTGTAAGAATTTCTCTCCCTTTCACTGTCTTTGTTTCACGGGTTTTTAAAATTAATTGAGTTTTATAATGGGGTTTAGCTGCTTTTCACTGCTGTGTTTATGCAGCTTTACACCCACTTGACTCACTTACAGAGAGATATCAATACATAGGTTTTAAGATTCTTACTAGTCAGATATATTCTTGGGCGGTGAATAGGGGGTTTTGAGTCCAGTTTCCTGAGCAAGGAGTAGGTCTTGTCTATTACGTATTGGGTTTATGGAACGGTATCTGAGCTAATTTGAAACCCTTGTTTTATGCATCACCCCACCTCACCTTTCCCGTTAGGCAGCCATAGTGTGTTTTCTAACCGTGTGACTCTGTTCTGTTTTGTAATTCAGTTCAAGGGCAGCGGTTTTTACATTCCCTCTATCGGTGATATCTTATGATAAGTGTCTTTTTCTGTGTGACTTATTTGACTTAGAATCGTCGTACCTAAATCCACTCATCATGCTGCTACTAGCCTTATGACGTTGATTTCATGGCTGAGTGATATTCCATTGTACATAAGGACCACAACTTCTTTATCCATTTTTCTCTTTCCTGGGATATTTAAGGTGCCACGAAGTGGAGGTTCTTGTCAACAGAGCAGCCCTAAACTTTGGGGTGCTTGTGTCTTGCTGATTTTTAGTTTTCCCAATTTATACGCCCATGAGTGGAAGTGCCCTATGCTCTCTAAGCTGAGTTTTGTAAATGTTTCAGGACACACCGTACACTTCTCCAGAGTGGCTGTTGGCAATTTACATCCCGCCCATCAGCGTAGCAAGGCTCCCGTTTCTCCGTGGCCTGTCCTGCATTTCTGGTTTTGACACTTTATTCAGCATGGCCCTTTTGACCGATGGGAAGCGAGACTTCTTTGTAGCGCTGATTTGCCTTTCCAGGTTGCTTGGTTGGCCAAAAAGGGCGTATGCGTTTTTTCCTGAATATATTCAGGAAAAAACGCATACGCCCTTTTTGGCCAAGGGCATCATTGTCGAGGTTTTGCCGCTTTTCCTGTGCTTTAAAGGCGATTCGAATCTGCCTCCTGAAATCTGTTTCCTGCAATTCTGCCTTGCTTTCAAATCCTCTTTGTTGCCTTCCCTCAATATATTTGTAGACGAGAGTTATCATTTATAAGTCTGCAGGTTTGTGAATTGCAGTGCCCCTGAGCTCCATTTTTCAACTCGCTCTCTTGGGAGCTGGCCGCAAAAGCGCAGGATTGCTTTAGGCCCTATTCTGCTTCCGGGCGGCAGACTGAGCCTGTGGTTAATTCTTCTTCCTGATGGGAAAATAGAGTGACCTGTGCCTGTCCCAACACCTAGAGCTAGTCTCTCATTGGTTCCCCGTCTTCCCGTTCATCCTCAGTTCAAATTGCCACCTGTATGGAACAGGAGGTTAAAGGTGCTGATTCTCCAAGGAGGGAGATTGCTAGTAAAGCGGCTGGAATGGCGAACCCGAGCACAAGGAGATGAGAAATGAGGTGCGTTTTAGAAACCTTTCCCGATCACTCGGTGGACCGTCTTCTGGGTTTCTCATGCATGTTTTCGATGTAGGAAGATGCCCTTGAACCTGGAGATTTGGGACCCATGCGATGGGTACCACGCAGTATTACTTTAAAGCGTCTGCATTTGCTCACCGAACCTCACCAAACCCCTCAGCCCCAAGAGTGTCCACCCTTATGTCTCAATCAGCTGCGGGTCTAGATATGGTCAATCCAGGTGGCATCACAGCGCCTGAACGAATTTTGTAAGAATTTCTCTCCCTTTCACTGTCTTTGTTTCACGGGTTTTTAAAATTAATTGAGTTTTATAATGGGGTTTAGCTGCTTTTCACTGCTGTGTTTATGCAGCTTTACACCCACTTGACTCACTTACAGAGAGATATCAATACATAGGTTTTAAGATTCTTACTAGTCAGATATATTCTTGGGCGGTGAATAGGGGGTGTTGAGTCCAGTTTCCTGAGCAAGGAGTAGGTCTTGTCTATTACGTATTGGGTTTATGGAACGGTATCTGAGCTAATTTGAAACCCTTGTTTTATGCATCACCCCACCTCACCTTTCCCGTTAGGCAGCCATAGTGTGTTTTCTAACCGTGTGACTCTGTTCTGTTTTGTAATTCAGTTCAAGGGCAGCGGTTTTTACATTCCCTCTATCGGTGATATCTTATGATAAGTGTCTTTTTCTGTGTGACTTATTTGACTTAGAATCGTCGTACCTAAATCCACTCATCATGCTGCTACTAGCCTTATGACGTTGATTTCATGGCTGAGTGATATTCCATTGTACATAAGGACCACAACTTCTTTATCCATTTTTCTCTTTCCTGGGATATTTAAGGTGCCACGAAGTGGAGGTTCTTGTCAACAGAGCAGCCCTAAACTTTGGGGTGCTTGTGTCTTGCTGATTTTTAGTTTTCCCAATTTATACGCCCATGAGTGGAAGTGCCCTATGCTCTCTAAGCTGAGTTTTGTAAATGTTTCAGGACACACCGTACACTTCTCCAGAGTGGCTGTTGGCAATTTACATCCCGCCCATCAGCGTAGCAAGGCTCCCGTTTCTCCGTGGCCTGTCCTGCATTTCTGGTTTTGACACTTTATTCAGCATGGCCCTTTTGACCGATGGGAAGCGAGACTTCTTTGTAGCGCTGATTTGCCTTTCCAGGTTGCTTGGTTGGCCAAAAAGGGCGTATGCGTTTTTTCCTGAATATATTCAGGAAAAAACGCATACGCCCTTTTTGGCCAAGGGCATCATTGTCGAGGTTTTGCCGCTTTTCCTGTGCTTTAAAGGCGATTCGAATCTGCCTCCTGAAATCTGTTTCCTGCAATTCTGCCTTGCTTTCAAATCCTCTTTGTTGCCTTCCCTCAATATATTTGTAGACGAGAGTTATCATTTATAAGTCTGCAGGTTTGTGAATTGCAGTGCCCCTGAGCTCCATTTTTCAACTCGCTCTCTTGGGAGCTGGCCGCAAAAGCGCAGGATTGCTTTAGGCCCTATTCTGCTTCCGGGCGGCAGACTGAGCCTGTGGTTAATTCTTCTTCCTGATGGGAAAATAGAGTGACCTGTGCCTGTCCCAACACCTAGAGCTAGTCTCTCATTGGTTCCCCGTCTTCCCGTTCACCCTCAGTTCAAATTGCCACCTGTATGGAACAGGAGGTTAAAGGTGCTGATTCTGCAAGGAGGGAGATTGCTAGTAAAGCGGCTGGAATGGCGAACCCGAGCACAAGGAGACGAGAAATGAGGTGCGTTTTAGAAACCTTTCCCGATCACTCGGTGGACCATCTTCTGGGTTTCTCATGCATGTTTTCGATGTAGGAAGATGCCCTTGAACCTGGAGATTTGGGACCCATGGGATGGGTACCACGCAGTATTACTTTAAAGCGTCTGCGTTTGCTCACCGAACCTCACCAAACCCCTCAGCCCCAAGAGTGTCCACCCTTATGTCTCAATCAGCTGCGGGTCTAGATATGGTCAATCCAGGTGGCATCACAGCGCCTGAACGAATTTTGTGAGAATTTCTCTCTCTTTCACTGTCTTTGTTTCACGGGTTTTTAAAATTAATTGAGTTTTATAATGGGGTTTAGCTGCTTTTCACTGCTGTGTTTATGCAGCTTTACACCCACTTGACTCACTTACAGAGAGATATCAATACATAGGTTTTAAGATTCTTACTAGTCAGATATACTCTTGGGCGGTGAATAGGGGGTGGTGAGTCCAGTTCCCTGAGCAAGGAGTAGGTCTTGTCTATTACGTATTGGGTTTATGGAACGGTATCTGAGCTAATTTGAAACCCTTGTTTTATGCATCACCCCACCTCACCTTTCCCGTTAGGCAGCCATAGTGTGTTTTCTAACCGTGTGACTCTGTTCTGTTTTGTAATTCAGTTCAAGGGCAGCGGTTTTTACATTCCCTCTATCGGTGATATCTTATGATAAGTGACTTTTTCTGTGTGACTTATTTGACTTAGAATCGTCGTACCTAAATCCACTCATCATGCTGCTACTAGCCTTATGACGTTGATTTCATGGCTGAGTGATATTCCATTGTACATAAGGACCACAACTTCTTTATCCATTTTTCTCTTTCCTGGGATATTTAAGGTGCAACGAAGTGGAGGTTCTTGTCAACAGAGCAGCCCTAAACTTTGGGGTGCTTGTGTCTTGCTGATTTTTAGTTTTCCCAATTTATACGCCCATGAGTGGAAGTGCCCTATGCTCTCTAAGCTGAGTTTTGTAAATGTTTCAGGACACACCGTACACTTCTCCAGAGTGGCTGTTGGCAATTTACATCCCGCCCATCAGCGTAGCAAGGCTCCCGTTTCTCCGTGGCCTGTCCTGCATTTCTGGTTTTGACACTTTATTCAGCATGGCCCTTTTGACCGATGGGAAGCGAGACTTCTTTGTAGCGATGATTTGCCTTTCCAGGTTGCTTGGTTGGCCAAAAAGGGCGTATGCGTTTTTTCCTGAATATATTCAGGAAAAAACGCATACGCCCTTTTTGGCCAAGGGCATCATTGTCGAGGTTTTGCCGCTTTTCCTGTGCTTTAAAGGCGATTCGAATCTGCCTCCTGAAATCTGTTTCCTGCAATTCTGCCTTGCTTTCAAATCCTCTTTGTTGCCTTCCCTCAATATATTTGTAGACGAGAGTTATCATTTATAAGTCTGCAGGTTTGTGAATTGCAGTGCCCCTGAGCTCCATTTTTCAACTCGCTCTCTTGGGAGCTGGCCGCAAAAGCGCAGGATTGCTTTAGGCCCTATTCTGCTTCCGGGCGGCAGACTGAGCCTGTGGTTAATTCTTCTTCCTGATGGGAAAATAGAGTGACCTGTGCCTGTCCCAACACCTAGAGCTAGTCTCTCATTGGTTCCCCGTCTTCCCGTTCATCCTCAGTTCAAATTGCCACCTGTATGGAACAGGAGGTTAAAGGTGCTGATTCTGCAAGGAGGGAGATTGCTAGTAAAGCGGCTGGAATGGCGAACCCGAGCACCATCAGACGAGAAATGAGGTGCGTTTTAGAAACCTTTCCCGATCACTCGGTGGACCATCTTCTGGGTTTCTCATGCATGTTTTCGATGTAGGCAGATGCCCTTGAACCTGGAGATTTGGGACCCATGGGATGGGTACCACGCAGTATTACTTTAAAGCGTCTGCGTTTGCTCACCGAACCTCACCAAACCCCTCAGCCCCAAGAGTGTCCACCCTTATGTCTCAATCAGCTGCGGGTCTAGATATGGTCAATCCAGGTGGCATCACAGCGCCTGAACGAATTTTGTGAGAATTTCTCTCCCTTTCACTGTCTTTGTTTCACGGGTTTTTAAAATTAATTGAGTTTTATAATGGGGTTTAGCTGCTTTTCACTGCTGTGTTTATGCAGCTTTACACCCACTTGACTCATTTACAGAGAGATATCAATACATAGGTTTTAAGATTCTTACTAGTCAGATATACTCTTGGGCGGTGAATAGGGGGTGGTGAGTCCAGTTCCCTGAGCAAGGAGTAGGTCTTGTCTATTACGTATTGGGTTTATGGAACGGTATCTGAGCTAATTTGAAACCCTTATTTTATGCATCACGCCACCTCACCTTTCCCGTTAGGCAGCCATAGTGTGTTTTCTAACCGTGTGACTCTGTTCTGTTTTGTAATTCAGTTCAAGGGCAGCGGTTTTTACATTCCCTCTATCGGTGATATCTTATGATAAGTGTCTTTTTCTGTGTGACTTATTTGACTTAGAATCGTCGTACCTAAATCCACTCATCATGCTGCTACTAGCCTTATGACGTTGATTTCATGGCTGAGTGATATTCCATTGTACATAAGGACCACAACTTCTTTATCCATTTTTCTCTTTCCTGGGATATTTAAGGTGCAACGAAGTGGAGGTTCTTGTCAACAGAGCAGCCCTAAACTTTGGGGTGCTTGTGTCTTGCTGATTTTTAGTTTTCCCAATTTATACGCCCATGAGTGGAAGTGCCCTATGCTCTCTAAGCTGAGTTTTGTAAATGTTTCAGGACACACCGTACACTTCTCCAGAGTGGCTGTTGGCAATTTACATCCCGCCCATCAGCGTAGCAAGGCTCCCGTTTCTCCGTGGCCTGTCCTGCATTTCTGGTTTTGACACTTTATTCAGCATGGCCCTTTTGACCGATGGGAAGCGAGACTTCTTTGTAGCGCTGATTTGCCTTTCCAGGTTGCTTGGTTGGCCAAAAAGGGCGTATGCGTTTTTTCCTGAATATATTCAGGAAAAAACGCATACGCCCTTTTTGGCCAAGGGCATCATTGTCGAGGTTTTGCCGCTTTTCCTGTGCTTTAAAGGCGATTCGAATCTGCCTCCTGAAATCTGTTTCCTGCAATTCTGCCTTGCTTTCAAATCCTCTTTGTTGCCTTCCCTCAATATATTTGTAGACGAGAGTTATCATTTATAAGTCTGCAGGTTTGTGAATTGCAGTGCCCCTGAGCTCCATTTTTCAACTCGCTCTCTTGGGAGCTGGCCGCAAAAGCGCAGGATTGCTTTAGGCCCTATTCTGCTTCCGGGCGGCAGACTGAGCCTGTGGTTAATTCTTCTTCCTGATGGGAAAATAGAGTGACCTGTGCCTGTCCCAACACCTAGAGCTAGTCTCTCATTGGTTCCCCGTCTTCCCGTTCATCCTCAGTTCAAATTGCCACCTGTATGGAACAGGAGGTTAAAGGTGCTGATTCTGCAAGAAGGGAGATTGCTAGTAAAGCGGCTGGAATGGCGAACCCGAGCACCATCAGACGAGAAATGAGGTGCGTTTTAGAAACCTTTCCCGATCACTCGGTGGACCATCTTCTGGGTTTCTCATGCATGTTTTCGATGTAGGCAGATGCCCTTGAACCTGGAGATTTGGGACCCATGGGATGGGTACCACGCAGTATTACTTTAAAGCGTCTGCGTTTGCTCACCGAACCTCACCAAACCCCTCAGCCCCAAGAGTGTCCACCCTTATGTCTCAATCAGCTGCGGGTCTAGATATGGTCAATCCAGGTGGCATCACAGCGCCTGAACGAATTTTGTGAGAATTTCTCTCCCTTTCACTGTCTTTGTTTCACGGGTTTTTAAAATTAATTGAGTTTTATAATGGGGTTTAGCTGCTTTTCACTGCTGTGTTTATGCAGCTTTACACCCACTTGACTCACTTACAGAGAGATATCAATACATAGGTTTTAAGATTCTTACTAGTCAGATATACTCTTGGGCGGTGAATAGGGGGTGGTGAGTCCAGTTCCCTGAGCAAGGAGTAGGTCTTGTCTATTACGTATTGGGTTTATGGAACGGTATCTGAGCTAATTTGAAACCCTTGTTTTATGCATCACCCCACCTCACCTTTGCCGTTAGGCAGCCATAGTGTGTTTTCTAACCCTGTGACTCTGTTCTGTTTTGTAATTCAGTTCAAGGGCAGCGGTTTTTACATTCCCTCTATAGGTGATATCTTATGATAAGTGTCTTTTTCTGTGTGACTTATTACACTTAGAATCGTCGTACCTAAATCCACTCATCATGCTGCTACTAGCCTTATGACGTTGATTTCATGGCTGAGTGATATTCCATTGTACATAAGGACCACAACTTCTTTATCCATTTTTCTCTTTCCTGGGATATTTAAGGTGTAACGAAGTGGAGGTTCTTGTCAACAGAGCAGCCCTAAACTTTGGGGTGATTGTGTCTTGCTGATTTTTAGTTTTCCCTATTTATACGCCCATGAGTGGAAGTGCCCTATGCTCTCTAAGCTGAGTTTTGTAAATGTTTCAGGACACACCGTACACTTCTCCAGAGTGGCTGTTGGCAATTTACATCCCGCCCATCAGCGTAGCAAGGCTCCCGTTTCTCCGTGGCCTGTCCTGCATTTCTGGTTTTGACACTTTATTCAGCATGGCCCTTTTGACCGATGGGAAGCGAGACTTCTTTGTAGCGCTGATTTGCCTTTCCAGGTTGCTTGGTTGGCCAAAAAGGGCGTATGCGTTTTTTCCTGAATATATTCAGGAAAAAACGCATACGCCCTTTTTGGCCAAGGGCATCATTGTCGAGGTTTTGCCGCTTTTCCTGTGCTTTAAAGGCGATTCGAATCTGCCTCCTGAAATCTGTTTCCTGCAATTCTGCCTTGCTTTCAAATCCTCTTTGTTGCCTTCCCTCAATATATTTGTAGACGAGAGTTATCATTTATAAGTCTGCAGGTTTGTGAATTGCAGTGCCCCTGAGCTCCATTTTTCAACTCGCTCTCTTGGGAGCTGGCCGCAAAAGCGCAGGATTGCTTTAGGCCCTATTCTGCTTCCGGGCGGCAGACTGAGACTGTGCTTAATTCTTCTTCCTGATGGGAAAATAGAGTGACCTGTGCCTGTCCCAACACCTAGAGGTAGTCTCTCATTGGTTCCCCGTCTTCCCGTTCATCCTCAGTTCAAATTGCCACCTGTATGGAACAGGAGGTTAAAGGTGCTGATTCTCCAAGGAGGGAGATTGCTAGTAAAGCGGCTGGAATGGCGAACCCGAGCACAAGGAGACGAGAAATGAGGTGCGTTTTAGAAACCTTTCCCGATCACTCGGTGGACCATCTTCTAGGTTTCTCATGCATGTTTTCGATGTAGGCAGATGCCCTTGAACCTGGAGATTTGGGTCCCATGGGATGGGTACCACGCAGTATTACTTTAAAGCGTCTGCGTTTGCTCACCGAACCTCACCAAACCCCTCAGCCCAAACAGTGTCCACCCTTATGTCTCAATCAGCTGCGGGTCTAGATATGGTCAATCCAGGTGGCATCACAGCGCCTGAACGAATTTTGTAAGAATTTCTCTCCCTTTCACTGTCTTTGTTTCACGGGTTTTTAAAATTAATTGAGTTTTATAATGGGGTTTAGCTGCTTTTCACTGCTGTGTTTATGCAGCTTTACACCCACTTGACTCACTTACAGAGAGATATCAATACATAGGTTTTAAGATTCTTACTAGTCAGATATACTCTTGGGCGGTGAATAGGGGGTGGTGAGTCCAGTTCCCTGAGCAAGGAGTAGGTCTTGTCTATTACGTATTGGGTTTATGGAACGGTATCTGAGCTAATTTGAAACCCTTGTTTTATGCATCACCCCACCTCACCTTTGCCGTTAGGCAGCCATAGTGTGTTTTCTAACCCTGTGACTCTGTTCTGTTTTGTAATTCAGTTCAAGGGCAGCGGTTTTTACATTCCCTCTATCGGTGATATCTTATGATAAGTGTCTTTTTCTGTGTGACTTATTACACTTAGAATCGTCGTACCTAAATCCACTCATCATGCTGCTACTAGCCTTATGACGTTGATTTCATGGCTGAGTGATATTCCATTGTACATAAGGACCACAACTTCTTTATCCATTTTTCTCTTTCCTGGGATATTTAAGGTGTAACGAAGTGGAGGTTCTTGTCAACAGAGCAGCCCTAAACGTTGGGGTGCTTGTGTCTTGCTGATTTTTAGTTTTCCCAATTTATACGCCCATGAGTGGAAGTGCCCTATGGTCTCTAAGCTGAGTTTTGTAAATGTTTCAGGACACACCGTACACTTCTCCAGAGTGGCTGTTGGCAATTTACATCCCGCCCATCAGCGTAGCAAGGCTCCCGTTTCTCCGTGGCCTGTCCTGCATTTCTGGTTTTGACACTTTATTCAGCATGGCCCTTTTGACCGATGGGAAGCGAGACTTCTTTGTAGCGCTGATTTGCCTTTCCAGGTTGCTTGGTTGGCCAAAAAGGGCGTATGCGTTTTTTCCTGAATATATTCAGGAAAAAACGCATACGCCCTTTTTGGCCAAGGGCATCATTGTCGAGGTTTTGCCGCTTTTCCTGTGCTTTAAAGGCGATTCCAATCTGCCTCCTGAAATCTGTTTCCTGCAATTCTGCCTTGCTTTCAAATCCTCTTTGTTGCCTTCCCTCAATATATTTGTAGACGAGAGTTATCATTTATAAGTCTGCAGGTTTGTGAATTGCAGTGCCCCTGAGCTCCATTTTTCAACTCGCTCTCTTGGGAGCTGGCCGCAAAAGCGCAGGATTGCTTTAGGCCCTATTCTGCTTCCGGGCGGCAGACTGAGCCTGTGCTTAATTCTTCTTCCTGATGGGAAAATAGAGTGACCTGTGCCTGTCCCAACACCTAGAGGTAGTCTCTCATTGGTTCCCCGTCTTCCCGTTCATCCTCAGTTCAAATTGCCACCTGTATGGAACAGGAGGTTAAAGGTGCTGATTCTGCAAGGAGGGAGATTGCTAGTAAAGCGGCTGGAATGGCGAACCCGAGCACAAGGAGACGAGAAATGAGGTGCGTTTTAGAAACCTTTCCCGATCACTCGGTGGACCATCTTCTGGGTTTCTCATGCATGTTTTCGATGTAGGCAGATGCCCTTTAACCTGGAGATTTGGGACCCATGGGATGGGTACCACGCAGTATTACTTTAAAGCGTCTGCGTTTGCTCACCGAACCTCACCAAACCCCTCAGCCCCAAGAGTGTCCACCCTTATGTCTCAATCAGCTGCGGGTCTAGATATGGTCAATCCAGGTGGCATCACAGCGCCTGAACGAATTTTGTAAGAATTTCTCTCCCTTTCACTGTCTTTGTTTCACGGGGTTTTAAAATTAATTGAGTTTTATAATGGGGTTTAGCTGCTTTTCACTGCTGTGTTTATGCAGCTTTACACCCACTTGACTCACTTACAGAGAGATATCAATACATAGGTTTTAAGATTCTTACTAGTCAGATATACTCTTGGGCGGTGAATAGGGGGTGTTGAGTCCAGTTCCCTGAGCAAGGAGTAGGTCTTGTCTATTACGTATTGGGTTTATGGAACGGTATCTGAGCTAATTTGAAACCCTTGTTTTATGCATCACCCCACCTCACCTTTCCCGTTAGGCAGCCATAGTGTGTTTTCTAACCCTGTGACTCTGTTCTGTTTTGTAATTCAGTTCAAGGGCAGCGGTTTTTACATTCCCTCTATAGGTGATATCTTATGATAAGTGTCTTTTTCTGTGTGACTTATTTCACTTAGAATCGTCGTACCTAAATCCACTCATCATGCTGCTACTAGCCTTATGACGTTGATTTCATGGCTGAGTGATATTCCATTGTACATAAGGACCACAACTTCTTTATCCATTTTTCTCTTTCCTGGGATATTTAAGGTGTAACGAAGTGGAGGTTCTTGTCAACAGAGCAGCCCTAAACTTTGGGGTGCTTGTGTCTTGCTGATTTTTAGTTTTCCCTATTTATACGCCCATGAGTGGAAGTGCCCTATGCTCTCTAAGCTGAGTTTTGTAAATGTTTCAGGACACACCGTACACTTCTCCAGAGTGGCTGTTGGCAATTTACATCCCGCCCATCAGCGTAGCAAGGCTCCCGTTTCTCCGTGGCCTGTCCTGCATTTCTGGTTTTGACACTTTACTCAGCATGGCCCTTTTGACCGATGGGAAGCGAGACTTCTTTGTAGCGCTGATTTGCCTTTCCAGGTTGCTTGGTTGGCCAAAAGGGGCGTATGCGTTTTTTCCTGAATATATTCAGGAAAAAACGCATACGCCCTTTTTGGCCAAGGGCATCATTGTCGAGGTTTTGCCGCTTTTCCTGTGCTTTAAAGGCGATTCGAATCTGCTTCCTGAAATCTGTTTCCTGCAATTCTGCCTTGCTTTCAAATCCTCTTTGTTGCCTTCCCTCAATATATTTGTAGACGAGAGTTATCATTTATAAGTCTGCAGGTTTGTGAATTGCAGTGCCCCTGAGCTCCATTTTTCAACTCGCTCTCTTGGGAGCTGGCCGCAAAAGCGCAGGATTGCTTTAGGCCCTATTCTGCTTCCGGGCGGCAGACTGAGCCTGTGGTTAATTCTTCTTCCTGATGGGAAAATAGAGTGACCTGTGCCTGTCCCAACACCTAGAGCTAGTCTCTCATTGGTTCCCCGTCTTCCCGTTCATCCTCAGTTCAAATTGCCACCTGTATGGAACAGGAGGTTAAAGGTGCTGATTCTCCAAGGAGGGAGATTGCTAGTAAAGCGGCTGGAATGGCGAACCCGAGCACAAGGAGACGAGAAATGAGGTGCGTTTTAGAAACCTTTCCCGATCACTCGGTGGACCATCTTCTGGGTTTCTCATGCATGTTTTCGATGTAGGAAGATGCCCTTGAACCTGGAGATTTGGGTCCCATGGGATGGGTACCACGCAGTATTACTTTAAAGCGTCTGCGTTTGCTCACCGAACCTCACCAAACCCCTCAGCCCAAACAGTGTCCACCCTTATGTCTCAATCAGCTGCGGGTCTAGATATGGTCAATCCAGGTGGCATCACAGCGCCTGAACGAATTTTGTAAGAATTTCTCTCCCTTTCACTGTCTTTGTTTCACGGGTTTTTAAAATTAATTGAGTTTTATAATGGGGTTTAGCTGCTTTTCACTGCTGTGTTTATGCAGCTTTACACCCACTTGACTCACTTACAGAGAGATATCAATACATAGGTTTTAAGATTCTTACTAGTCAGATATACTCTTGGGCGGTGAATAGGGGGTGGTGAGTCCAGTTCCCTGAGCAAGGAGTAGGTCTTGTCTATTACGTATTGGGTTTATGGAACGGTATCTGAGCTAATTTGAAACCCTTGTTTTATGCATCACCCCACCTCACCTTTGCCGTTAGGCAGCCATAGTGTGTTTTCTAACCCTGTGACTCTGTTCTGTTTTGTAATTCAGTTCAAGGGCAGCGGTTTTTACATTCCCTCTATCGGTGATATCTTATGATAAGTGTCTTTTTCTGTGTGACTTATTACACTTAGAATCGTCGTACCTAAATCCACTCATCATGCTGCTACTAGCCTTATGACGTTGATTTCATGGCTGAGTGATATTCCATTGTACATAAGGACCACAACTTCTTTATCCATTTTTCTCTTTCCTGGGATATTTAAGGTGTAACGAAGTGGAGGTTCTTGTCAACAGAGCAGCCCTAAACGTTGGGGTGCTTGTGTCTTGCTGATTTTTAGTTTTCCCAATTTATACGCCCATGAGTGGAAGTGCCCTATGGTCTCTAAGCTGAGTTTTGTAAATGTTTCAGGACACACCGTACACTTCTCCAGAGTGGCTGTTGGCAATTTACATCCCGCCCATCAGCGTAGCAAGGCTCCCGTTTCTCCGTGGCCTGTCCTGCATTTCTGGTTTTGACACTTTATTCAGCATGGCCCTTTTGACCGATGGGAAGCGAGACTTCTTTGTAGCGCTGATTTGCCTTTCCAGGTTGCTTGGTTGGCCAAAAAGGGCGTATGCGTTTTTTCCTGAATATATTCAGGAAAAAACGCATACGCCCTTTTTGGCCAAGGGCATCATTGTCGAGGTTTTGCCGCTTTTCCTGTGCTTTAAAGGCGATTCCAATCTGCCTCCTGAAATCTGTTTCCTGCAATTCTGCCTTGCTTTCAAATCCTCTTTGTTGCCTTCCCTCAATATATTTGTAGACGAGAGTTATCATTTATAAGTCTGCAGGTTTGTGAATTGCAGTGCCCCTGAGCTCCATTTTTCAACTCGCTCTCTTGGGAGCTGGCCGCAAAAGCGCAGGATTGCTTTAGGCCCTATTCTGCTTCCGGGCGGCAGACTGAGCCTGTGCTTAATTCTTCTTCCTGATGGGAAAATAGAGTGACCTGTGCCTGTCCCAACACCTAGAGGTAGTCTCTCATTGGTTCCCCGTCTTCCCGTTCATCCTCAGTTCAAATTGCCACCTGTATGGAACAGGAGGTTAAAGGTGCTGATTCTGCAAGGAGGGAGATTGCTAGTAAAGCGGCTGGAATGGCGAACCCGAGCACAAGGAGACGAGAAATGAGGTGCGTTTTAGAAACCTTTCCCGATCACTCGGTGGACCATCTTCTGGGTTTCTCATGCATGTTTTCGATGTAGGCAGATGCCCTTTAACCTGGAGATTTGGGACCCATGGGATGGGTACCACGCAGTATTACTTTAAAGCGTCTGCGTTTGCTCACCGAACCTCACCAAACCCCTCAGCCCCAAGAGTGTCCACCCTTATGTCTCAATCAGCTGCGGGTCTAGATATGGTCAATCCAGGTGGCATCACAGCGCCTGAACGAATTTTGTAAGAATTTCTCTCCCTTTCACTGTCTTTGTTTCACGGGGTTTTAAAATTAATTGAGTTTTATAATGGGGTTTAGCTGCTTTTCACTGCTGTGTTTATGCAGCTTTACACCCACTTGACTCACTTACAGAGAGATATCAATACATAGGTTTTAAGATTCTTACTAGTCAGATATACTCTTGGGCGGTGAATAGGGGGTGTTGAGTCCAGTTCCCTGAGCAAGGAGTAGGTCTTGTCTATTACGTATTGGGTTTATGGAACGGTATCTGAGCTAATTTGAAACCCTTGTTTTATGCATCACCCCACCTCACCTTTCCCGTTAGGCAGCCATAGTGTGTTTTCTAACCCTGTGACTCTGTTCTGTTTTGTAATTCAGTTCAAGGGCAGCGGTTTTTACATTCCCTCTATAGGTGATATCTTATGATAAGTGTCTTTTTCTGTGTGACTTATTTCACTTAGAATCGTCGTACCTAAATCCACTCATCATGCTGCTACTAGCCTTATGACGTTGATTTCATGGCTGAGTGATATTCCATTGTACATAAGGACCACAACTTCTTTATCCATTTTTCTCTTTCCTGGGATATTTAAGGTGTAACGAAGTGGAGGTTCTTGTCAACAGAGCAGCCCTAAACTTTGGGGTGCTTGTGTCTTGCTGATTTTTAGTTTTCCCTATTTATACGCCCATGAGTGGAAGTGCCCTATGCTCTCTAAGCTGAGTTTTGTAAATGTTTCAGGACACACCGTACACTTCTCCAGAGTGGCTGTTGGCAATTTACATCCCGCCCATCAGCGTAGCAAGGCTCCCGTTTCTCCGTGGCCTGTCCTGCATTTCTGGTTTTGACACTTTACTCAGCATGGCCCTTTTGACCGATGGGAAGCGAGACTTCTTTGTAGCGCTGATTTGCCTTTCCAGGTTGCTTGGTTGGCCAAAAGGGGCGTATGCGTTTTTTCCTGAATATATTCAGGAAAAAACGCATACGCCCTTTTTGGCCAAGGGCATCATTGTCGAGGTTTTGCCGCTTTTCCTGTGCTTTAAAGGCGATTCGAATCTGCTTCCTGAAATCTGTTTCCTGCAATTCTGCCTTGCTTTCAAATCCTCTTTGTTGCCTTCCCTCAATATATTTGTAGACGAGAGTTATCATTTATAAGTCTGCAGGTTTGTGAATTGCAGTGCCCCTGAGCTCCATTTTTCAACTCGCTCTCTTGGGAGCTGGCCGCAAAAGCGCAGGATTGCTTTAGGCCCTATTCTGCTTCCGGGCGGCAGACTGAGCCTGTGGTTAATTCTTCTTCCTGATGGGAAAATAGAGTGACCTGTGCCTGTCCCAACACCTAGAGCTAGTCTCTCATTGGTTCCCCGTCTTCCCGTTCATCCTCAGTTCAAATTGCCACCTGTATGGAACAGGAGGTTAAAGGTGCTGATTCTCCAAGGAGGGAGATTGCTAGTAAAGCGGCTGGAATGGCGAACCCGAGCACAAGGAGACGAGAAATGAGGTGCGTTTTAGAAACCTTTCCCGATCACTCGGTGGACCATCTTCTGGGTTTCTCATGCATGTTTTCGATGTAGGAAGATGCCCTTGAACCTGGAGATTTGGGACCCATGGGATGGGTACCACGCAGTATTACTTTAAAGCGTCTGCGTTTGCTCACCGAACCTCACCAAACCCCTCAGCCCAAACAGTGTCCACCCTTATGTCTCAATCAGCTGCGGGTCTAGATATGGTCAATCCAGGTGGCATCACAGCGCCTGAACGAATTTTGTAAGAATTTCTCTCCCTTTCACTGTCTTTGTTTCACGGGTTTTTAAAATTAATTGAGTTTTATAATGGGGTTTAGCTGCTTTTCACTGCTGTGTTTATGCAGCTTTACACCCACTTGACTCACTTACAGAGAGATATCAATACATAGGTTTTAAGATTCTTACTAGTCAGATATACTCTTGGGCGGTGAATAGGGGGTGGTGAGTCCAGTTCCCTGAGCAAGGAGTAGGTCTTGTCTATTACGTATTGGGTTTATGGAACGGTATCTGAGCTAATTTGAAACCCTTGTTTTATGCATCACCCCACCTCACCTTTCCCGTTAGGCAGCCATAGTGTGTTTTCTAACCGTGTGACTCTGTTCTGTTTTGTAATTCAGTTCAAGGGCAGCGGTTTTTACATTCCCTCTATCGGTGATATCTTATGATAAGTGACTTTTTCTGTGTGACTTATTTGACTTAGAATCGTCGTACCTAAATCCACTCATCATGCTGCTACTAGCCTTATGACGTTGATTTCATGGCTGAGTGATATTCCATTGTACATAAGGACCACAACTTCTTTATCCATTTTTCTCTTTCCTGGGATATTTAAGGTGCAACGAAGTGGAGGTTCTTGTCAACAGAGCAGCCCTAAACTTTGGGGTGCTTGTGTCTTGCTGATTTTTAGTTTTCCCAATTTATACGCCCATGAGTGGAAGTGCCCTATGCTCTCTAAGCTGAGTTTTGTAAATGTTTCAGGACACACCGTACACTTCTCCAGAGTGGCTGTTGGCAATTTACATCCCGCCCATCAGCGTAGCAAGGCTCCCGTTTCTCCGTGGCCTGTCCTGCATTTCTGGTTTTGACACTTTATTCAGCATGGCCCTTTTGACCGATGGGAAGCGAGACTTCTTTGTAGCGATGATTTGCCTTTCCAGGTTGCTTGGTTGGCCAAAAAGGGCGTATGCGTTTTTTCCTGAATATATTCAGGAAAAAACGCATACGCCCTTTTTGGCCAAGGGCATCATTGTCGAGGTTTTGCCGCTTTTCCTGTGCTTTAAAGGCGATTCGAATCTGCCTCCTGAAATCTGTTTCCTGCAATTCTGCCTTGCTTTCAAATCCTCTTTGTTGCCTTCCCTCAATATATTTGTAGACGAGAGTTATCATTTATAAGTCTGCAGGTTTGTGAATTGCAGTGCCCCTGAGCTCCATTTTTCAACTCGCTCTCTTGGGAGCTGGCCGCAAAAGCGCAGGATTGCTTTAGGCCCTATTCTGCTTCCGGGCGGCAGACTGAGCCTGTGGTTAATTCTTCTTCCTGATGGGAAAATAGAGTGACCTGTGCCTGTCCCAACACCTAGAGCTAGTCTCTCATTGGTTCCCCGTCTTCCCGTTCATCCTCAGTTCAAATTGCCACCTGTATGGAACAGGAGGTTAAAGGTGCTGATTCTGCAAGGAGGGAGATTGCTAGTAAAGCGGCTGGAATGGCGAACCCGAGCACCATCAGACGAGAAATGAGGTGCGTTTTAGAAACCTTTCCCGATCACTCGGTGGACCATCTTCTGGGTTTCTCATGCATGTTTTCGATGTAGGCAGATGCCCTTGAACCTGGAGATTTGGGACCCATGGGATGGGTACCACGCAGTATTACTTTAAAGCGTCTGCGTTTGCTCACCGAACCTCACCAAACCCCTCAGCCCCAAGAGTGTCCACCCTTATGTCTCAATCAGCTGCGGGTCTAGATATGGTCAATCCAGGTGGCATCACAGCGCATGAACGAATTTTGTGAGAATTTCTCTCCCTTTCACTGTCTTTGTTTCACGGGTTTTTAAAATTAATTGAGTTTTATAATGGGGTTTAGCTGCTTTTCACTGCTGTGTTTATGCAGCTTTACACCCACTTGACTCATTTACAGAGAGATATCAATACATAGGTTTTAAGATTCTTACTAGTCAGATATACTCTTGGGCGGTGAATAGGGGGTGGTGAGTCCAGTTCCCTGAGCAAGGAGTAGGTCTTGTCTATTACGTATTGGGTTTATGGAACGGTATCTGAGCTAATTTGAAACCCTTATTTTATGCATCACCCCACCTCACCTTTCCCGTTAGGCAGCCATAGTGTGTTTTCTAACCGTGTGACTCTGTTCTGTTTTGTAATTATTTCAAGGGCAGCGGTTTTTACATTCCCTCTATCGGTGATATCTTATGATAAGTGTCTTTTTCTGTGTGACTTATTTGACTTAGAATCGTCGTACCTAAATCCACTCATCATGCTGCTACTAGCCTTATGACGTTGATTTCATGGCTGAGTGATATTCCATTGTACATAAGGACCACAACTTCTTTATCCATTTTTCTCTTTCCTGGGATATTTAAGGTGCAACGAAGTGGAGGTTCTTGTCAACAGAGCAGCCCTAAACTTTGGGGTGCTTGTGTCTTGCTGATTTTTAGTTTTCCCAATTTATACGCCCATGAGTGGAAGTGCCCTATGCTCTCTAAGCTGAGTTTTGTAAATGTTTCAGGACACACCGTACACTTCTCCAGAGTGGCTGTTGGCAATTTACATCCCGCCCATCAGCGTAGCAAGGCTCCCGTTTCTCCGTGGCCTGTCCTGCATTTCTGGTTTTGACACTTTATTCAGCATGGCCCTTTTGACCGATGGGAAGCGAGACTTCTTTGTAGCGCTGATTTGCCTTTCCAGGTTGCTTGGTTGGCCAAAAAGGGCGTATGCGTTTTTTCCTGAATATATTCAGGAAAAAACGCATACGCCCTTTTTGGCCAAGGGCATCATTGTCGAGGTTTTGCCGCTTTTCCTGTGCTTTAAAGGCGATTCGAATCTGCCTCCTGAAATCTGTTTCCTGCAATTCTGCCTTGCTTTCAAATCCTCTTTGTTGCCTTCCCTCAATATATTTGTAGACGAGAGTTATCATTTATAAGTCTGCAGGTTTGTGAATTGCAGTGCCCCTGAGCTCCATTTTTCAACTCGCTCTCTTGGGAGCTGGCCGCAAAAGCGCAGGATTGCTTTAGGCCCTATTCTGCTTCCGGGCGGCAGACTGAGCCTGTGGTTAATTCTTCTTCCTGATGGGAAAATAGAGTGACCTGTGCCTGTCCCAACACCTAGAGCTAGTCTCTCATTGGTTCCCCGTCTTCCCGTTCATCCTCAGTTCAAATTGCCACCTGTATGGAACAGGAGGTTAAAGGTGCTGATTCTGCAAGAAGGGAGATTGCTAGTAAAGCGGCTGGAATGGCGAACCCGAGCACCATCAGACGAGAAATGAGGTGCGTTTTAGAAACCTTTCCCGATCACTCGGTGGACCATCTTCTGGGTTTCTCATGCATGTTTTCGATGTAGGCAGATGCCCTTGAACCTGGAGATTTGGGACCCATGGGATGGGTACCACGCAGTATTACTTTAAAGCGTCTGCGTTTGCTCACCGAACCTCACCAAACCCCTCAGCCCCAAGAGTGTCCACCCTTATGTCTCAATCAGCTGCGGGTCTAGATATGGTCAATCCAGGTGGCATCACAGCGCCTGAACGAATTTTGTGAGAATTTCTCTCCCTTTCACTGTCTTTGTTTCACGGGTTTTTAAAATTAATTGAGTTTTATAATGGGGTTTAGCTGCTTTTCACTGCTGTGTTTATGCAGCTTTACACCCACTTGACTCACTTACAGAGAGATATCAATACATAGGTTTTAAGATTCTTACTAGTCAGATATACTCTTGGGCGGTGAATAGGGGGTGGTGAGTCCAGTTCCCTGAGCAAGGAGTAGGTCTTGTCTATTACGTATTGGGTTTATGGAACGGTATCTGAGCTAATTTGAAACCCTTGTTTTATGCATCACCCCACCTCACCTTTGCCGTTAGGCAGCCATAGTGTGTTTTCTAACCCTGTGACTCTGTTCTGTTTTGTAATTCAGTTCAAGGGCAGCGGTTTTTACATTCCCTCTATTGGTGATATCTTATGATAAGTGTCTTTTTCTGTGTGACTTATTACACTTAGAATCGTCGTACCTAAATCCACTCATCATGCTGCTACTAGCCTTATGACGTTGATTTCATGGCTGAGTGATATTCCATTGTACATAAGGACCACAACTTCTTTATCCATTTTTCTCTTTCCTGGGATATTTAAGGTGTAACGAAGTGGAGGTTCTTGTCAACAGAGCAGCCCTAAACTTTGGGGTGATTGTGTCTTGCTGATTTTTAGTTTTCCCTATTTATACGCCCATGAGTGGAAGTGCCCTATGCTCTCTAAGCTGAGTTTTGTAAATGTTTCAGGACACACCGTACACTTCTCCAGAGTGGCTGTTGGCAATTTACATCCCGCCCATCAGCGTAGCAAGGCTCCCGTTTCTCCGTGGCCTGTCCTGCATTTCTGGTTTTGACACTTTACTCAGCATGGCCCTTTTGACCGATGGGAAGCGAGACTTCTTTGTAGCGCTGATTTGCCTTTCCAGGTTGCTTGGTTGGCCAAAAGGGGCGTATGCGTTTTTTCCTGAATATATTCAGGAAAAAACGCATACGCCCTTTTTGGCCAAGGGCATCATTGTCGAGGTTTTGCCGCTTTTCCTGTGCTTTAAAGGCGATTCGAATCTGCTTCCTGAAATCTGTTTCCTGCAATTCTGCCTTGCTTTCAAATCCTCTTTGTTGCCTTCCCTCAATATATTTGTAGACGGGAGTTATCATTTATAAGTCTGCAGGTTTGTGAATTGCAGTGCCCCTGAGCTCCATTTTTCAACTCGGCTCTCTTGGGAGCTGGCCGCAAAAGCGCAGGATTGCTTTAGGCCCTATTCTGCTTCCGGGCGGCAGACTGAGCCCATAGTTAATTCTTCTTCCTGATGGGAAAATAGAGTGACCTGTGCCTGTCCCAACACCTAGAGCTAGTCTCTCATTGGTTCCCCGTCTTCCCGTTCATCCTCAGTTCAAATTGCCACCTGTATGGAACAGGAGGTTAAAGGTGCTGATTCTCCAAGGAGGGAGATTGCTAGTAAAGCGGCTGGAATGGCGAACCCGAGCACAAGGAGATGAGAAATGAGGTGCGTTTTAGAAACCTTTCCCGATCACTCGGTGGACCGTCTTCTGGGTTTCTCATGCATGTTTTCGCTGTAAGAAGATGCCCTTGAACCTGGAGATTTGGGACCCATGGGATGGGTACCACGCAGTATTACTTTAAAGCGTCTGCGTTTGCTCACCCAACCTCACCAAACCTCTCAGCCCCAAGAGTGTCCACCCTTATGTCTCAATCAGCTGCAGGTCTAGATATGGTCAATCCAGGTGGCATCACAGCCCCTGAACGAATTTTGTAAGAATTTCTCTCTCTTTCACTGTCTTTGTTTCACGGGTTTTTAAAATTAATTGAGTTTTATAATGGGGTTTAGCTGCTTTTCACTGCTGTGTTTATGCAGCTTTACACCCACTTGACTCACTTACAGAGAGATATCAATACATAGGTTTTAAGATTCTTACTAGTCAGATATATTCTTGGGCGGTGAATAGGGGGTGTGGAGTCCAGTTCCCTGAGCAAGGAGTAGGTCTTCTCTATTACATATTGGGTTTATGGAACGGTATCTGAGCTAATTTGAAACCCTTGTTTTATGCATCACCCCACCTCACCTTTCCCGTTAGGCAGCCATAGTGTGTTTTCTAACCGTGTGACTCTGTTCTGTTTTGTAATTCAGTTCAAGGGTATCGGTTTTTACATTCCCTCTATAAGTGATATCTTATGATAAGTGTCTTTTTCTGTGTGACTTATTGCACTTAGAATCGTCGTACCTAAATCCACTCATCATGCTGCTACTAGCCTTATGACGTTGATTTCATGGCTGAGTGATATTCCATTGTACATAAGGACCACAACTTCTTTATCCATTTTTCTCTTTCCTGGGATATTTAAGGTGTAACGAAGTGGAGGTTCTTGTCAACAGAGCAGCCCTAAACTTTGGGGTGCTTGTGTCTTGCTGATTTTTAGTTTTCCCAATTTATACGCCCATGAGTGGAAGTGCCCTATGCTCTCTAAGCTGAGTTTTGTAAATGTTTCAGGACACACCGTACACTTCTCCAGAGTGGCTGTTGGCAATTTACATCCCGCCCATCAGCGTAGCAAGGCTCCCGTTTCTCCGTGGCCTGTCCTGCATTTCTGGTTTTGACACTTTATTCAGCATGGCCCTTTTGACCGATGGGAAGCGAGACTTCTTTGTAGCACTGATTTGCCTTTCCAGGTTGCTTGGTTGGCCAAAAAGGGCGTATGCGTTTTTTCCTGAATATATTCAGGAAAAAACGCATACGCCCTTTTTGGCCAAGGGCATCATTGTCGAGGTTTTGCCGCTTTTCCTGTGCTTTAAATGCGATTCGAATCTGCCTCCTGAAATCTGTTTCCTGCAATTCTGCCTTGCTTTCAAATCCTCTTTGTTGCCTTCCCTTGATATATTTGTAGACGAGAGTTATCATTTATAAGTCTGCAGGTTTGTGAATTGCAATGCCCCTGAGCTCCATTTTTCAACTCGCTCTCTTGGGAGCTGGCCGCAAAAGCGCAGGATTGCTTTAGGCCCTATTCTGCTTCCGGGCGGCAGACTGAGCCCGTGCTTAATTCTTCTTCCTGATGGGAAAATAGAGTGACCTGTGCCTGTCCCAACACCTAGAGCTAGTCTCTCATTGGTTCCCCGTCTTCCCGTTCATCCTCAGTTCAAATTGCCACCTGTATGGAACAGGAGGTTAAAGGTGCTGATTCCCAAGGAGGGAGATTGCTAGTAAAGCGGCTGGAATGGCGAACCCGAGCACAAGGAGATGAGAAATGAGGTGCGTTTTAGAAACCTTTCCCGATCACTCGGTGGACCGTCTTCTGGGTTTCTCATGCATGTTTTCGCTGTAGGAAGATGCCCTTGAACCTGGAGATTTGGGACCCATGGGATGGGTACCACGCAGTATTACTTTAAAGCGTCTGCGTTTGCTCACCCAACCTCACCAAACCTCTCAGCCCCAAGAGTGTCCACCCTTATGTCTCAATCAGCTGCAGGTCTAGATATGGTCAATCCAGGTGGCATCACAGCCCCTGAACGAATTTTGTAAGAATTTATCTCCCTTTCACTGTCTTTGTTTCACGGGTTTTTAAAATTAATTGAGTTTTATAATGGGGTTTAGCTGCTTTTCACTGCTGTGTTTATGCAGCTTTACACCCACTTGACTCACTTACAGAGAGATATCAATACATAGGTTTTAAGATTCTTACTAGTCAGATATACTCTTGGGCGGTGAATAGGGGGTGTTGAGTCCAGTTCCCTGAGCAAGGAGTAGGTCTTGTCTATTACGTATTGGGTTTATGGAACGGTATCTGAGCTAATTTGAAACCCTTGTTTTATGCATCACCCCACCTCACCTTTCCCGTTAGGCAGCCATAGTGTGTTTTCTAACCGTGTGACTCTGTTCTGTTTTGTAATTCAGTTCAAGGGCAGCGGTTTTTACATTCCCTCTATAGGTGATATCTTATGATAAGTGTCTTTTTCTGTGTGACTTATTACACTTAGAATCGTCGTACCTTAATCCGCTCATCATGCTGCTACTAGCCTTATGACGTTGATTTCATGGCTGAGTGATATTCCATTGTACATAAGGACCACAACTTCTTTATCCATTTTTCTCTTTCCTGGGATATTTAAGGTGTAACAAAGTGGAGGTTCTTGTCAACAGAGCAGCCCTAAACTTTGGGGTGCTTGTGTCTTGCTGATTTTTAGTTTTCCCAGTTTATACGCCCATGAGTGGAAGTGCCCTATGCTCTCTAAGCTGAGTTTTGTAAATGTTTCAGGACACACCGTACACTTCTCCAGAGTGGCTGTTGGCAATTTACATCCCGCCCATCAGCGTAGCAAGGCTCCCGTTTCTCCGTGGCCTGTCCTGCATTTCTGGTTTTGACACTTTATTCAGCATGGCCCTTTTGACCGATGGGAAGCGAGACTTCTTTGTAGCGCTGATTTGCCTTTCCAGGTTGCTTGGTTGGCCAAAAAGGGCGTATGCGTTTTTTCCTGAATATATTCAGGAAAAAACGCATACGCCCTTTTTGGCCAAGGGCATCATTGTCGAGGTTTTGCCGCTTTTCCTGTGCTTTAAAGGCGATTCGAATCTGCCTCCTGAAATCTGTTTCCTGCAATTCTGCCTTGCTTTCAAATCCTCTTTGTTGCCTTCCCTCAATATATTTGTAGACGAGAGTTATCATTTATAAGTCTGCAGGTTTGTAAATTGCAGTGCCCCTGAGCTCCATTTTTCAACTCGCTCTCTTGGGAGCTGGCCGCAAAAGCGCAGGATTGCTTTAGGCCCTATTCTGCTTCCGGGCGGCAGACTGAGCCTGTGGTTAATTCTTCTTCCTGATGGGAAAATAGAGTGACCTGTGCCTGTCCCAACACCTAGAGCTAGTCTCTCATTGGTTCCCCGTCTTCCCGTTCATCCTCAGTTCAAATTGCCACCTGTATGGAACAGGAGGTTAAAGGTGCTGATTCTCCAAGGAGGGAGATTGCTAGTAAAGCGGTTGGAATGGCGAACCCGAGCACAAGGAGACGAGAAATGAGGTGCGTTTTAGAAACCTTTCCCGATCACTCGGTGTACCATCTTCTGGGTTTCTCATGCATGTTTTCGATGTAGGCAGATGCCCTTGAACCTGGAGATTTGGGACCCATGGGATGGGTACCACGCAGTATTACTTTAAAGCGTCTGCGTTTGCTCACCGAACCTCACCAAACCCCTCAGCCCAAACAGTGTCCACCCTTATGTCTCAATCAGCTGCGGGTCTAGATATGGTCAATCCAGGTGGCATCACAGCGCCTGAACGAATTTTGTAAGAATTTCTCTCCCTTTCACTGTCTTTGTTTCACGGGTTTTTAAAATTAATTGAGTTTTATAATGGGGTTTAGCTGCTTTTCACTGCTGTGTTTATGCAGCTTTACACCCACTTGACTCACTTACAGAGAGATATCAATACATAGGTTTTAAGATTCTTACTAGTCAGATATACTCTTGGGCGGTGAATAGGGGGTGTTGAGTCCAGTTCCCTGAGCAAGGAGTAGGTCTTGTCTATTACGTATTGGGTTTATGGAACGGTATCTGAGCTAATTTGAAACCCTTGTTTTATGCATCACCCCACCTCACCTTTCCCGTTAGGCAGCCATAGTGTGTTTTCTAACCGTGTGACTCTGTTCTGTTTTGTAATTCAGTTCAAGGGCAGCGGTTTTTACATTCCCTCTATAGGTGATATCTTATGATAAGTGTCTTTTTCTGTGTGACTTATTACACTTAGAATCGTCGTACCTAAATCCACTCATCATGCTGCTACTAGCCTTATGACGTTGATTTCATGGCTGAGTGATATTCCATTGTACATAAGGACCACAACTTCTTTATCCATTTTTCTCTTTCCTGGGATATTTAAGGTGTAACAAAGTGGAGGTTCTTGTCAACAGAGCAGCCCTAAACTTTGGGGTGCTTGTGTCTTGCTGATTTTTAGTTTTCCCAATTTATACGCCCATGAGTGGAAGTGCCCTATGCTCTCTAAGCTGAGTTTTGTAAATGTTTCAGGACACACCGTACACTTCTCCAGAGTGGCTGTTGGCAATTTACATCCCGCCCATCAGCGTAGCAAGGCTCCCGTTTCTCCGTGGCCTGTCCTGCATTTCTGGTTTTGACACTTTATTCAGCATGGCCCTTTTGACCGATGGGAAGCGAGACTTCTTTGTAGCGCTGATTTGCCTTTCCAGGTTGCTTGGTTGGCCAAAAAGGGCGTATGCGTTTTTTCCTGAATATATTCAGGAAAAAACGCATACGCCCTTTTTGGCCAAGGGCATCATTGTCGAGGTTTTGCCGCTTTTCCTGTGCTTTAAAGGCGATTCGAATCTGCCTCCTGAAATCTGTTTCCTGCAATTCTGCCTTGCTTTCAAATCCTCTTTGTTGCCTTCCCTCAATATATTTGTAGACGAGAGTTATCATTTATAAGTCTGCAGGTTTGTGAATTGCAGTGCCCCTGAGCTCCATTTTTCAACTCGCTCTCTTGGGAGCTGGCCGCAAAAGCGCAGGATTGCTTTAGGCCCTATTCTGCTTCCGGGCGGCAGACTGAGCCCATAGTTAATTCTTCTTCCTGATGGGAAAATAGAGTGACCTGTGCCTGTCCCAACACCTAGAGCTAGTCTCTCATTGGTTCCCCCTCTTCCCGTTCACCCTCAGGACAAATTGCAACCTGTATGGAACAGGAGGTTAAAGGTGCTGATTCTCCAAGGAGGGAGATTGCTAGTAAAGCGGCTGGAATGGCGAACCCGAGCACAAGGAGATGAGAAATGAGGTGCGATTTAGAAACCTTTCCCGATCACTCGGTGGACCATCTTCTGGGTTTCTCATGCATGTTTTCGATGTAGGCAGATGCCCTTGAACCTGGAGATTTGGGACCCATGGGATGGGTACCACGCAGTATTACTTTAAAGCGTCTGCGTTTGCTCACCGAACCTCACCAAACCCCTCAGCCCCAAGAGTGTCCACCCTTATGTCTCAATCAGCTGCGGGTCTAGATATGGTCAATCCAGGTGGCATCACAGCGCCTGAACGAATTTTGTAAGAATTTCTCTGCCTTTCACTGTCTTTGTTTCAAGGGTTTTTAAAATTAATTGAGTTTTATAATGGGGTTTAGCTGTTTTTCACTGCTGTGTTTATGCAGCTTTACACCCACTTGACTCACTTACAGAGAGATATCAATACATAGGTTTTAAGATTCTTACTAGTCAGATATACTCTTGGGCGGTGAATAGGGGGTGTTGAGTCCAGTTCCCTGAGCAAGGAGTAGGTCTTGTCTATTACGTATTGGGTTTATGGAACGGTATCTGAGCTAATTTGAAACCCTTGTTTTATGCATCACCCCACCTCACCTTTGCCGTTAGGCAGCCATAGTGTGTTTTCTAACCGTGTGACTCTGTTCTGTTTTGTAATTCAGTTCAAGGGCAGCGGTTTTTACATTCCCTCTATCGGTGATATCTTATGATAAGTGTCTTTTTCTGTGTGACTTATTTCACATAGAATCTTCGTACCTAAATCCACTCATCATGCTGCTACTAGCCTTATGACGTTGATTTCATGGCTGAGTGATATTCCATTGTACATAAGGACCACAACTTCTTTATCCATTTTCCTCTTTCCTGGGATATTTAAGGTGTAGCGAAGTGGAGGTTCTTGTCAACAGAGCAGCCCTAAACTTTGGGGTGCTTGTGTCTTGCTGATTTTTAGTTTTCCCAATTTATACGCCCATGAGTGGAAGTGCCCTATGCTCTCTAAGCTGAGATTTGTAAATGTTTCAGGACACATCGTACACTTCTCCAGAGTGGCTGTTGGCAATTTACATCCCGCCCATCAGCGTAGCAAGGCTCCCGTTTCTCCGTGGCCTGTCCTGCATTTCTGGTTTTGACACTTTATTCAGCATGGCCCTTTTGACCGATGGGAAGCGAGACTTCTTTGTAGCGCTGATTTGCCTTTCCAGGTTGCTTGGTTGGCCAAAAAGGGCGTATGCGTTTTTTCCTGCATATATTCAGGAAAAAACGCATACGCCCTTTTTGGCCAAGGGCATCATTGTCGAGGTTTTGCCGCTTTTCCTGTGCTTTAAAGGCGATTCGAATCTGCCTCCTGAAATCTGTTTCCTGCAATTCTGCCTTGCTTTCAAATCCTCTTTGTTGCCTTCCCTCAATATATTTGTAGACGAGAGTTATCATTTATAAGTCTGCAGGTTTGTGAATTGCAGTGCCCCTGAGCTCCATTTTTCAACTCGCTCTCTTGGGAGCTGGCCGCAAAAGCGCAGGATTGCTTTAGGCCCTATTCTGCTTCCGGGCGGCAGACTGAGCCTGTGGTTAATTCTTCTTCCTGATGGGAAAATAGAGTGACCTGTGCCTGTCCCAACACCTAGAGCTAGTCTCTCATTGGTTCCCCGTCTTCCCGTTCACCCTCAGTTCAAATTGCCACCTGTATGGAACAGGAGGTTAAAGGTGCTGATTCTCCAAGGAGGGAGATTGCTAGTAAAGCGGCTGGAATGGCGAACCCGAGCACAAGGAGACGAGAATTGAGGTGCGTTTTAGAAACATTTCCCGATCACTCGGTGGACCATCTTCTGGGTTTCTCATGCATGTTTTCGATGTAGGAAGATGCCCTTGAACCTGGAGATTTGGGACCCATGGGATGGGTACCACGCAGTATTACTTTAAAGCGTCTGCGTTTGCTCACCGAACCTCACCAAACCCCTCAGCCCCAAGAGTGTCCACCCTTATGTCTCAATCAGCTGCGGGTCTAGATATGGTCAATCCAGGTGGCATCACAGCGCCTGAACGAATTTTGTAAGAATTTCTCTCCCTTTCACTGTCTTTGTTTCACGGGTTTTTAAAATTAATTGAGTTTTATAATGGGGTTTAGCTGCTTTTCACTGCTGTGTTTATGCAGCTTTACACCCACTTGACTCACTTACAGAGAGATATCAATACATAGGTTTTAAGATTCTTACTAGTCAGATATACTCTTGGGCGGTGAATAGGGGGTGTTGAGTCCAGTTCCCTGAGCAAGGAGTAGGTCTTGTCTATTACGTATTGGGTTTATGGAACGGTATCTGAGCTAATTTGAAACCCTTGTTTTATGCATCACCCCACCTCACCTTTCCCGTTAGGCAGCCATAGTGTGTTTTCTAACCGTGTGACTCTGTTCTGTTTTGTAATTCAGTTCAAGGGCAGCGGTTTTTACATTCCCTCTATAGGTGATATCTTATGATAAGTGTCTTTTTCTGTGTGACTTATTACACTTAGAATCGTCGTACCTAAATCCACTCATCATGCTGCTACTAGCCTTATGACGTTGATTTCATGGCTGAGTGATATTCCATTGTACATAAGGACCACAACTTCTTTATCCATTTTTCTCTTTCCTGGGATATTTAAGGTGTAACGAAGTGGAGGTTCTTGTCAACAGAGCAGCCCTAAACTTTGGGGTGCTTGTGTCTTGCTGATTTTTAGTTTTCCCAATTTATACGCCCATGAGTGGAAGTGCCCTATGCTCTCTAAGCTGAGTTTTGTAAATGTTTCAGGACACACCGTACACTTCTCCAGAGTGGCTGTTGGCAATTTACATCCCGCCCATCAGCGTAGCAAGGCTCCCGTTTCTCCGTGGCCTGTCCTGCATTTCTGGTTTTGACACTTTATTCAGCATGGCCCTTTTGACCGATGGGAAGCGAGACTTCTTTGTAGCGCTGATTTGCCTTTCCAGGTTGCTTGGTTGGCCAAAAAGGGCGTATGCGTTTTTTCCTGAATATATTCAGGAAAAAACGCATACGCCCTTTTTGGCCAAGGGCATCATTGTCGAGGTTTTGCCGCTTTTCCTGTGCTTTAAAGGCGATTCGAATCTGCCTCCTGAAATCTGTTTCCTGCAATTCTGCCTTGCTTTCAAATCCTCTTTGTTGCCTTCCCTCAATATATTTGTAGACGAGAGTTATCATTTATAAGTCTGCAGGTTTGTGAATTGCAGTGCCCCTGAGCTCCATTTTTCAACTCGCTCTCTTGGGAGCTGGCCGCAAAAGCGCAGGATTGCTTTAGGCCCTATTCTGCTTCCGGGCGGCAGACTGAGCCCATAGTTAATTCTTCTTCCTGATGGGAAAATAGAGTGACCTGTGCCTGTCCCAACACCTAGAGCTAGTCTCTCATTGGTTCCCCCTCTTCCCGTTCACCCTCAGGACAAATTGCAACCTGTATGGAACAGGAGGTTAAAGGTGCTGATTCTCCAAGGAGGGAGATTGCTAGTAAAGCGGCTGGAATGGCGAACCCGAGCACAAGGAGATGAGAAATGAGGTGCGATTTAGAAACCTTTCCCGATCACTCGGTGGACCATCTTCTGGGTTTCTCATGCATGTTTTCGATGTAGGCAGATGCCCTTGAACCTGGAGATTTGGGACCCATGGGATGGGTACCACGCAGTATTACTTTAAAGCGTCTGCGTTTGCTCACCGAACCTCACCAAACCCCTCAGCCCCAAGAGTGTCCACCCTTATGTCTCAATCAGCTGCGGGTCTAGATATGGTCAATCCAGGTGGCATCACAGCGCCTGAACGAATTTTGTAAGAATTTCTCTGCCTTTCACTGTCTTTGTTTCAAGGGTTTTTAAAATTAATTGAGTTTTATAATGGGGTTTAGCTGTTTTTCACTGCTGTGTTTATGCAGCTTTACACCCACTTGACTCACTTACAGAGAGATATCAATACATAGGTTTTAAGATTCTTACTAGTCAGATATACTCTTGGGCGGTGAATAGGGGGTGTTGAGTCCAGTTCCCTGAGCAAGGAGTAGGTCTTGTCTATTACGTATTGGGTTTATGGAACGGTATCTGAGCTAATTTGAAACCCTTGTTTTATGCATCACCCCACCTCACCTTTGCCGTTAGGCAGCCATAGTGTGTTTTCTAACCGTGTGACTCTGTTCTGTTTTGTAATTCAGTTCAAGGGCAGCGGTTTTTACATTCCCTCTATCGGTGATATCTTATGATAAGTGTCTTTTTCTGTGTGACTTATTTCACATAGAATCTTCGTACCTAAATCCACTCATCATGCTGCTACTAGCCTTATGACGTTGATTTCATGGCTGAGTGATATTCCATTGTACATAAGGACCACAACTTCTTTATCCATTTTCCTCTTTCCTGGGATATTTAAGGTGTAGCGAAGTGGAGGTTCTTGTCAACAGAGCAGCCCTAAACTTTGGGGTGCTTGTGTCTTGCTGATTTTTAGTTTTCCCAATTTATACGCCCATGAGTGGAAGTGCCCTATGCTCTCTAAGCTGAGATTTGTAAATGTTTCAGGACACATCGTACACTTCTCCAGAGTGGCTGTTGGCAATTTACATCCCGCCCATCAGCGTAGCAAGGCTCCCGTTTCTCCGTGGCCTGTCCTGCATTTCTGGTTTTGACACTTTATTCAGCATGGCCCTTTTGACCGATGGGAAGCGAGACTTCTTTGTAGCGCTGATTTGCCTTTCCAGGTTGCTTGGTTGGCCAAAAAGGGCGTATGCGTTTTTTCCTGCATATATTCAGGAAAAAACGCATACGCCCTTTTTGGCCAAGGGCATCATTGTCGAGGTTTTGCCGCTTTTCCTGTGCTTTAAAGGCGATTCGAATCTGCCTCCTGAAATCTGTTTCCTGCAATTCTGCCTTGCTTTCAAATCCTCTTTGTTGCCTTCCCTCAATATATTTGTAGACGAGAGTTATCATTTATAAGTCTGCAGGTTTGTGAATTGCAGTGCCCCTGAGCTCCATTTTTCAACTCGCTCTCTTGGGAGCTGGCCGCAAAAGCGCAGGATTGCTTTAGGCCCTATTCTGCTTCCGGGCGGCAGACTGAGCCTGTGGTTAATTCTTCTTCCTGATGGGAAAATAGAGTGACCTGTGCCTGTCCCAACACCTAGAGCTAGTCTCTCATTGGTTCCCCGTCTTCCCGTTCACCCTCAGTTCAAATTGCCACCTGTATGGAACAGGAGGTTAAAGGTGCTGATTCTCCAAGGAGGGAGATTGCTAGTAAAGCGGCTGGAATGGCGAACCCGAGCACAAGGAGACGAGAATTGAGGTGCGTTTTAGAAACATTTCCCGATCACTCGGTGGACCATCTTCTGGGTTTCTCATGCATGTTTTCGATGTAGGAAGATGCCCTTGAACCTGGAGATTTGGGACCCATGGGATGGGTACCACGCAGTATTACTTTAAAGCGTCTGCGTTTGCTCACCGAACCTCACCAAACCCCTCAGCCCCAAGAGTGTCCACCCTTATGTCTCAATCAGCTGCGGGTCTAGATATGGTCAATCCAGGTGGCATCACAGCGCCTGAACGAATTTTGTAAGAATTTCTCTCCCTTTCACTGTCTTTGTTTCACGGGTTTTTAAAATTAATTGAGTTTTATAATGGGGTTTAGCTGTTTTTCACTGCTGTGTTTATGCAGCTTTACACCCACTTGACTCACTTACAGAGAGATATCAATACATAGGTTTTAAGATTCTTACTAGTCAGATATACTCTTGGGCGGTGAATAGGGGGTGGTGAGTCCAGTTCCCTGAGCAAGGAGTAGGTCTTGTCTATTACGTATTGGGTTTATGGAACGGTATCTGAGCTAATTTGAAACCCTTGTTTTATGCATCACCCCACCTCACCTTTCCCGTTAGGCAGCCATAGTGTGTTTTCTAACCGTGTGACTCTGTTCTGTTTTGTAATTCAGTTCAAGGGCAGCGGTTTTTACATTCCCTCTATCGGTGATATCTTATGATAAGTGTCTTTTTCTGTGTGACTTATTTCACTTAGAATCGTCGTACCTAAATCCACTCATCATGCTGCTACTAGCCTTATGACGTTGATTTCATGGCTGAGTGATATTCCATTGTACATAAGGACCACAACTTCTTTATCCATTTTTCTCTTTCCTGGGATATTTAAGGTGTAACGAAGTGGAGGTTCTTGTCAACAGAGCAGCCCTAAACTTTGGGGTGCTTGTGTCTTGCTGATTTTTAGTTTTCCCAATTTATACGCCCATGAGTGGAAGTGCCCTATGCTCTCTAAGCTGAGTTTTGTAAATGTTTCAGGACACACCGTACACTTCTCCAGAGTGGCTGTTGGCAATTTACATCCCGCCCATCAGCGTAGCAAGGCTCCCGTTTCTCCGTGGCCTGTCCTGCATTTCTGGTTTTGACACTTTATTCAGCATGGCCCTTTTGACCGATGGGAAGCGAGACTTCTTTGTAGCGCTGATTTGCCTTTCCAGGTTGCTTGGTTGGCCAAAAAGGGCGTATGCGTTTTTTCCTGAATATATTCAGGAAAAAACGCATACGCCCTTTTTGGCCAAGGGCATCATTGTCGAGGTTTTGCCGCTTTTCCTGTGCTTTAAAGGCGATTCGAATCTGCCTCCTGAAATCTGTTTCCTGCAATTCTGCCTTGCTTTCAAATCCTCTTTGTTGCCTTCCCTCAATATATTTGTAGACGAGAGTTATCATTTATAAGTCTGCAGGTTTGTAAATTGCAGTGCCCCTGAGCTCCATTTTTCAACTCGCTCTCTTGGGAGCTGGCCGCAAAAGCGCAGGATTGCTTTAGGCCCTATTCTGCTTCTGGGCGGCAGACTGAGCCTGTGGTTAATTCTTCTTCCTGATGGGAAAATAGAGTGACCTGTGCCTGTCCCAACACCTAGAGCTAGTCTCTCATTGGTTCCCCGTCTTCCCGTTCACCCTCAGTTCAAATTGCCACCTGTATGGAACAGGAGGTTAAAGGTGCTGATTCTCCAAGGAGGGAGATTGCTAGTAAAGCGGCTGGAATGGCGAACCCGAGCACAAGGAGACGAGAAATGAGGTGCGTTTTAGAAACCTTTCCCGATCACTCGGTGGACCATCTTCTGGGTTTCTCATGCATGTTTTCGATGTAGGAAGATGCCCTTGAACCTGGAGATTTGGGACCCATGGGATGGGTACCACACAGTATTACTTTAAAGCGTCTGCGTTTGCTCACCGAACCTCACCAAACCCCTCAGCCCCAAGAGTGTCCACCCTTATGTCTCAATCAGCTGCGGGTCTAGGTATGGTGAATCCAGGTGGCATCACAGCTCCTGAACGAATTTTGTAAGAATTTCTCTCCCTTTCACTGTCTTTGTTTCACGGGTTTTTAAAATTAATTGAGTTTTATAATGGGGTTTAGCTGCTTTTCACTGCTGTGTTTATGCAGCTTTACACCCACTTGACTCACTTACAGAGAGATATCAATACATAGGTTTTAAGATTCTTACTAGTCAGATATATTCTTGGGCGGTGAATAGGGGGTGTTGAGTCCAGTTCCCTGAGCAAGGAGTAGGTCTTGTCTATTACGTATTGGGTTTATGGAACGGTATCTGAGCTAATTTGAAACCCTTGTTTTATGCATCACTCCACCTCACCTTTCCCGTTAGGCAGCCATAGTGTGTTTTCTAACCGTGTGACTCTGTTCTGTTTTGTAATTCAGTTCAAGGGTAGCGGTTTTTACATTCCCTCTATAAGTGATATCTTATGATAAGTGTCTTTTTCTGTGTGACTTATTTCACTTAGAATCGTCGTACCTAAATCCACTCATCATGCTGCTACTAGCCTTATGACGTTGATTTCATGGCTGAGTGATATTCCATTGTACATAAGGACCACAACTTCTTTATCCATTTTTCTCTTTCCTGGGATATTTAAGGTGTAACGAAGTGGAGGTTCTTGTCAACAGAGCAGCCCTAAACTTTGGGGTGCTTGTGTCTTGCTGATTTTTAGTTTTCCCAATTTATACGCCCATGAGTGGAAGTGTCCTATGCTCTCTAAGCTGAGTTTTGTAAATGTTTCAGGACACAGCGTACACTTCTCCAGAGTGGCTGTTGGCAATTTACATCCCGCCCATCAGCGTAGCAAGGCTCCCGTTTCTCCGTGGCCTGTCCTGCATTTCTGGTTTTGACACTTTATTCAGCATGGCCCTTTTGACCGATGGGAAGCGAGACTTCTTTGTAGCGCTGATTTGCTTTTCCAGGTTGCTTGGTTGGCCAAAAAGGGCGTATGCGTTTTTTCCTGAATATATTCAGGAAAAAACGCATACGCCCTTTTTGGCCAAGGGCATCATTGTCGAGGTTTTGCCGCTTTTCCTGTGCTTTAAAGGCGATTCGAATCTGCCTCCTGAAATCTGTTTCCTGCAATTCTGCCTTGCTTTCAAATCCTCTTTGTTGCCTTCCCTCAATATATTTGTAGACGAGAGTTATCATTTATAAGTCTGCAGGTTTGTGAATTGCAGTGCCCCTGAGCTCCATTTTTCAACTCGCTCTCTTGGGAGCTGGCCGCAAAAGCGCAGGATTGCTTTAGGCCCTATTCTGCTTCCGGGCGGCAGACTGAGCCCATAGTTAATTCTTCTTCCTGATGGGAAAATAGAGTGACCTGTGCCTGTCCCAACACCTAGAGCTAGTCTCTCATTGGTTCCCCGTCTTCCCGTTCATCCTCAGTTCAAATTGCCACCTGTATGGAACAGGAGGTTAAAGGTGCTGATTCTCCAAGGAGGGAGATTGCTAGTAAAGCGGCTGGAATGGCGAACCCGAGCACAAGGAGATGAGAAATGAGGTGCGTTTTAGAAACCTTTCCCGATCACTCGGTGGACCGTCTTCTGGGTTTCTCATGCATGTTTTCGCTGTAAGAAGATGCCCTTGAACCTGGAGATTTGGGACCCATGGGATGGGTACCACGCAGTATTACTTTAAAGCGTCTGCGTTTGCTCACCCAACCTCACCAAACCTCTCAGCCCCAAGAGTGTCCACCCTTATGTCTCAATCAGCTGCAGGTCTAGATATGGTCAATCCAGGTGGCATCACAGCCCCTGAACGAATTTTGTAAGAATTTCTCTCTCTTTCACTGTCTTTGTTTCACGGGTTTTTAAAATTAATTGAGTTTTATAATGGGGTTTAGCTGCTTTTCACTGCTGTGTTTATGCAGCTTTACACCCACTTGACTCACTTACAGAGAGATATCAATACATAGGTTTTAAGATTCTTACTAGTCAGATATATTCTTGGGCGGTGAATAGGGGGTGTGGAGTCCAGTTCCCTGAGCAAGGAGTAGGTCTTCTCTATTACATATTGGGTTTATGGAACGGTATCTGAGCTAATTTGAAACCCTTGTTTTATGCATCACCCCACCTCACCTTTCCCGTTAGGCAGCCATAGTGTGTTTTCTAACCGTGTGACTCTGTTCTGTTTTGTAATTCAGTTCAAGGGTAGCGGTTTTTACATTCCCTCTATAAGTGATATCTTATGATAAGTGTCTTTTTTTGTGTGACTTATTTCACTTAGAATCGTCGTACCTAAATCCACTCATCATGCTGCTACTAGCCTTATGACGTTGATTTCATGGCTGAGTGATATTCCATTGTACGTAAGGACCACAACTTCTTTATCCATTTTTCTCTTTCCTGGGATATTTAAGGTGTAACGAAGTGGAGGTTCTTGTCAACAGAGCAGCCCTAAACTTTGGGGTGCTTGTGTCTTGCTGATTTTTAGTTTTCCCAATTTATACGCCCATGAGTGGAAGTGCCCTATGCTCTCTAAGCTGAATTTTGTAAATGTTTCAGGACACACCGTACACTTCTCCAGAGTGGCTGTTGGCAATTTACATCCCGCCCATCAGCGTAGCAAGGCTCCCGTTTCTCTGTGGCCTGTCCTGCATTTCTGGTTTTGACACTTTATTCAGCATGGCCCTTTTGACCGATGGGAAGCGAGACTTCTGTGTAGCACTGATTTGCCTTTCCAGGTTGCTTGGTTGGCCAAAAAGGGCGTATGCGTTTTTTCCTGAATATATTCAGGAAAAAACGCATACGCCCTTTTTGGCCAAGGGCATCATTGTCGAGGTTTTGCCGATTTTCCTGTGCTTTAAAGGCGATTCGAATCTGCCTCCTGAAATCTGTTTCCTGCAATTCTGCCTTGCTTTCAAATCCTCTTTGTTGCCTTCCCTCAATATATTTGTAGACGAGAGTTATCATTTATAAGTCTGCAGGTTTGTGAATTGCAGTGCCCCTGAGCTCCATTTTTCAACTCGCTCTCTTGGGAGCTGGCCGCAAAAGCGCAGGATTGCTTTAGGCCCTATTCTGCTTCCGGGCGGCAGACTGAGCCTGTGCTTAATTCTTCTTCCTGATGGGAAAATAGAGTGACCTGTGCCTGTCCCAACACCTAGAGGTAGTCTCTCATTGGTTCCCCGTCTTCCCGTTCATCCTCAGTTCAAATTGCCACCTGTATGGAACAGGAGGTTAAAGGTGCTGATTCTGCAAGGAGGGAGATTGCTAGTAAAGCGGCTGGAATGGCGAACCCGAGCACAAGGAGACGAGAAATGAGGTGCGTTTTAGAAACCTTTCCCGATCACTCGGTGGACCATCTTCTGGGTTTCTCATGCATGTTTTCGATGTAGGCAGATGCCCTTGAACCTGGAGATTTGGGACCCATGGGATGGGTACCACGCAGTATTACTTTAAAGCGTCTGCGTTTGCTCACCGAACCTCACCAAACCCCTCAGCCCCAAGAGTGTCCACCCTTATGTCTCAATCAGCTGCGGGTCTAGATATGGTCAATCCAGGTGGCATCACAGCGCCTGAACGAATTTTGTAAGAATTTCTCTCCCTTTCACTGTCTTTGTTTCACGGGGTTTTAAAATTAATTGAGTTTTATAATGGGGTTTAGCTGCTTTTCACTGCTGTGTTTATGCAGCTTTACACCCACTTGACTCACTTACAGAGAGATATCAATACATAGGTTTTAAGATTCTTACTAGTCAGATATACTCTTGGGCGGTGAATAGGGGGTGTTGAGTCCAGTTCCCTGAGCAAGGAGTAGGTCTTGTCTATTACGTATTGGGTTTATGGAACGGTATCTGAGCTAATTTGAAACCCTTGTTTTATGCATCACCCCACCTCACCTTTCCCGTTAGGCAGCCATAGTGTGTTTTCTAACCGTGTGACTCTGTTCTGTTTTGTAATTCAGTTCAAGGGCAGCGGTTTTTACATTCCCTCTATAGGTGATATCTTATGATAAGTGTCTTTTTCTGTGTGACTTATTACACTTAGAATCGTCGTACCTAAATCCGCTCATCATGCTGCTACTAGCCTTATGACGTTGATTTCATGGCTGAGTGATATTCCATTGTACATAAGGACCACAACTTCTTTATCCATTTTTCTCTTTCCTGGGATATTTAAGGTGTAACAAAGTGGAGGTTCTTGTCAACAGAGCAGCCCTAAACTTTGGGGTGCTTGTGTCTTGCTGATTTTTAGTTTTCCCAGTTTATACGCCCATGAGTGGAAGTGCCCTATGCTCTCTAAGCTGAGTTTTGTAAATGTTTCAGGACACACCGTACACTTCTCCAGAGTGGCTGTTGGCAATTTACATCCCGCCCATCAGCGTAGCAAGGCTCCCGTTTCTCCGTGGCCTGTCCTGCATTTCTGGTTTTGACACTTTATTCAGCATGGCCCTTTTGACCGATGGGAAGCGAGACTTCTTTGTAGCGCTGATTTGCCTTTCCAGGTTGCTTGGTTGGCCAAAAAGGGCGTATGCGTTTTTTCCTGAATATATTCAGGAAAAAACGCATACGCCCTTTTTGGCCAAGGGCATCATTGTCGAGGTTTTGCCGCTTTTCCTGTGCTTTAAAGGCGATTCGAATCTGCCTCCTGAAATCTGTTTCCTGCAATTCTGCCTTGCTTTCAAATCCTCTTTGTTGCCTTCCCTCAATATATTTGTAGACGAGAGTTATCATTTATAAGTCTGCAGGTTTGTAAATTGCAGTGCCCCTGAGCTCCATTTTTCAACTCGCTCTCTTGGGAGCTGGCCGCAAAAGCGCAGGATTGCTTTAGGCCCTATTCTGCTTCCGGGCGGCAGACTGAGCCTGTGGTTAATTCTTCTTCCTGATGGGAAAATAGAGTGACCTGTGCCTGTCCCAACACCTAGAGCTAGTCTCTCATTGGTTCCCCGTCTTCCCGTTCATCCTCAGTTCAAATTGCCACCTGTATGGAACAGGAGGTTAAAGGTGCTGATTCTCCAAGGAGGGAGATTGCTAGTAAAGCGGCTGGAATGGCGAACCCGAGCACAAGGAGACGAGAAATGAGGTGCGTTTTAGAAACCTTTCCCGATCACTCGGTGTACCATCTTCTGGGTTTCTCATGCATGTTTTCGATGTAGGCAGATGCCCTTGAACCTGGAGATTTGGGACCCATGGGATGGGTACCACGCAGTATTACTTTAAAGCGTCTGCGTTTGCTCACCGAACCTCACCAAACCCCTCAGCCCAAACAGTGTCCACCCTTATGTCTCAATCAGCTGCGGGTCTAGATATGGTCAATCCAGGTGGCATCACAGCGCCTGAACGAATTTTGTAAGAATTTCTCTCCCTTTCACTGTCTTTGTTTCACGGGTTTTTAAAATTAATTGAGTTTTATAATGGGGTTTAGCTGCTTTTCACTGCTGTGTTTATGCAGCTTTACACCCACTTGACTCACTTACAGAGAGATATCAATACATAGGTTTTAAGATTCTTACTAGTCAGATATACTCTTGGGCGGTGAATAGGGGGTGTTGAGTCCAGTTCCCTGAGCAAGGAGTAGGTCTTGTCTATTACGTATTGGGTTTATGGAACGGTATCTGAGCTAATTTGAAACCCTTGTTTTATGCATCACCCCACCTCACCTTTCCCGTTAGGCAGCCATAGTGTGTTTTCTAACCGTGTGACTCTGTTCTGTTTTGTAATTCAGTTCAAGGGCAGCGGTTTTTACATTCCCTCTATAGGTGATATCTTATGATAAGTGTCTTTTTCTGTGTGACTTATTACACTTAGAATCGTCGTACCTAAATCCACTCATCATGCTGCTACTAGCCTTATGACGTTGATTTCATGGCTGAGTGATATTCCATTGTACATAAGGACCACAACTTCTTTATCCATTTTTCTCTTTCCTGGGATATTTAAGGTGTAACGAAGTGGAGGTTCTTGTCAACAGAGCAGCCCTAAACTTTGGGGTGCTTGTGTCTTGCTGATTTTTAGTTTTCCCAATTTATACGCCCATGAGTGGAAGTGCCCTATGCTCTCTAAGCTGAGTTTTGTAAATGTTTCAGGACACACCGTACACTTCTCCAGAGTGGCTGTTGGCAATTTACATCCCGCCCATCAGCGTAGCAAGGCTCCCGTTTCTCCGTGGCCTGTCCTGCATTTCTGGTTTTGACACTTTATTCAGCATGGCCCTTTTGACCGATGGGAAGCGAGACTTCTTTGTAGCGCTGATTTGCCTTTCCAGGTTGCTTGGTTGGCCAAAAAGGGCGTATGCGTTTTTTCCTGAATATATTCAGGAAAAAACGCATACGCCCTTTTTGGCCAAGGGCATCATTGTCGAGGTTTTGCCGCTTTTCCTGTGCTTTAAAGGCGATTCGAATCTGCCTCCTGAAATCTGTTTCCTGCAATTCTGCCTTGCTTTCAAATCCTCTTTGTTGCCTTCCCTCAATATATTTGTAGACGAGAGTTATCATTTATAAGTCTGCAGGTTTGTGAATTGCAGTGCCCCTGAGCTCCATTTTTCAACTCGCTCTCTTGGGAGCTGGCCGCAAAAGCGCAGGATTGCTTTAGGCCCTATTCTGCTTCCGGGCGGCAGACTGAGCCCATAGTTAATTCTTCTTCCTGATGGGAAAATAGAGTGACCTGTGCCTGTCCCAACACCTAGAGCTAGTCTCTCATTGGTTCCCCCTCTTCCCGTTCACCCTCAGGACAAATTGCAACCTGTATGGAACAGGAGGTTAAAGGTGCTGATTCTCCAAGGAGGGAGATTGCTAGTAAAGCGGCTGGAATGGCGAACCCGAGCACAAGGAGATGAGAAATGAGGTGCGATTTAGAAACCTTTCCCGATCACTCGGTGGACCATCTTCTGGGTTTCTCATGCATGTTTTCGATGTAGGCAGATGCCCTTGAACCTGGAGATTTGGGACCCATGGGATGGGTACCACGCAGTATTACTTTAAAGCGTCTGCGTTTGCTCACCGAACCTCACCAAACCCCTCAGCCCCAAGAGTGTCCACCCTTATGTCTCAATCAGCTGCGGGTCTAGATATGGTCAATCCAGGTGGCATCACAGCGCCTGAACGAATTTTGTAAGAATTTCTCTGCCTTTCACTGTCTTTGTTTCAAGGGTTTTTAAAATTAATTGAGTTTTATAATGGGGTTTAGCTGTTTTTCACTGCTGTGTTTATGCAGCTTTACACCCACTTGACTCACTTACAGAGAGATATCAATACATAGGTTTTAAGATTCTTACTAGTCAGATATACTCTTGGGCGGTGAATAGGGGGTGTTGAGTCCAGTTCCCTGAGCAAGGAGTAGGTCTTGTCTATTACGTATTGGGTTTATGGAACGGTATCTGAGCTAATTTGAAACCCTTGTTTTATGCATCACCCCACCTCACCTTTGCCGTTAGGCAGCCATAGTGTGTTTTCTAACCGTGTGACTCTGTTCTGTTTTGTAATTCAGTTCAAGGGCAGCGGTTTTTACATTCCCTCTATCGGTGATATCTTATGATAAGTGTCTTTTTCTGTGTGACTTATTTCACATAGAATCTTCGTACCTAAATCCACTCATCATGCTGCTACTAGCCTTATGACGTTGATTTCATGGCTGAGTGATATTCCATTGTACATAAGGACCACAACTTCTTTATCCATTTTCCTCTTTCCTGGGATATTTAAGGTGTAGCGAAGTGGAGGTTCTTGTCAACAGAGCAGCCCTAAACTTTGGGGTGCTTGTGTCTTGCTGATTTTTAGTTTTCCCAATTTATACGCCCATGAGTGGAAGTGCCCTATGCTCTCTAAGCTGAGATTTGTAAATGTTTCAGGACACATCGTACACTTCTCCAGAGTGGCTGTTGGCAATTTACATCCCGCCCATCAGCGTAGCAAGGCTCCCGTTTCTCCGTGGCCTGTCCTGCATTTCTGGTTTTGACACTTTATTCAGCATGGCCCTTTTGACCGATGGGAAGCGAGACTTCTTTGTAGCGCTGATTTGCCTTTCCAGGTTGCTTGGTTGGCCAAAAAGGGCGTATGCGTTTTTTCCTGCATATATTCAGGAAAAAACGCATACGCCCTTTTTGGCCAAGGGCATCATTGTCGAGGTTTTGCCGCTTTTCCTGTGCTTTAAAGGCGATTCGAATCTGCCTCCTGAAATCTGTTTCCTGCAATTCTGCCTTGCTTTCAAATCCTCTTTGTTGCCTTCCCTCAATATATTTGTAGACGAGAGTTATCATTTATAAGTCTGCAGGTTTGTGAATTGCAGTGCCCCTGAGCTCCATTTTTCAACTCGCTCTCTTGGGAGCTGGCCGCAAAAGCGCAGGATTGCTTTAGGCCCTATTCTGCTTCCGGGCGGCAGACTGAGCCTGTGGTTAATTCTTCTTCCTGATGGGAAAATAGAGTGACCTGTGCCTGTCCCAACACCTAGAGCTAGTCTCTCATTGGTTCCCCGTCTTCCCGTTCACCCTCAGTTCAAATTGCCACCTGTATGGAACAGGAGGTTAAAGGTGCTGATTCTCCAAGGAGGGAGATTGCTAGTAAAGCGGCTGGAATGGCGAACCCGAGCACAAGGAGACGAGAATTGAGGTGCGTTTTAGAAACATTTCCCGATCACTCGGTGGACCATCTTCTGGGTTTCTCATGCATGTTTTCGATGTAGGAAGATGCCCTTGAACCTGGAGATTTGGGACCCATGGGATGGGTACCACGCAGTATTACTTTAAAGCGTCTGCGTTTGCTCACCGAACCTCACCAAACCCCTCAGCCCCAAGAGTGTCCACCCTTATGTCTCAATCAGCTGCGGGTCTAGATATGGTCAATCCAGGTGGCATCACAGCGCCTGAACGAATTTTGTAAGAATTTCTCTCCCTTTCACTGTCTTTGTTTCACGGGTTTTTAAAATTAATTGAGTTTTATAATGGGGTTTAGCTGCTTTTCACTGCTGTGTTTATGCAGCTTTACACCCACTTGACTCACTTACAGAGAGATATCAATACATAGGTTTTAAGATTCTTACTAGTCAGATATACTCTTGGGCGGTGAATAGGGGGTGTTGAGTCCAGTTCCCTGAGCAAGGAGTAGGTCTTGTCTATTACGTATTGGGTTTATGGAACGGTATCTGAGCTAATTTGAAACCCTTGTTTTATGCATCACCCCACCTCACCTTTCCCGTTAGGCAGCCATAGTGTGTTTTCTAACCGTGTGACTCTGTTCTGTTTTGTAATTCAGTTCAAGGGCAGCGGTTTTTACATTCCCTCTATAGGTGATATCTTATGATAAGTGTCTTTTTCTGTGTGACTTATTACACTTAGAATCGTCGTACCTAAATCCACTCATCATGCTGCTACTAGCCTTATGACGTTGATTTCATGGCTGAGTGATATTCCATTGTACATAAGGACCACAACTTCTTTATCCATTTTTCTCTTTCCTGGGATATTTAAGGTGTAACGAAGTGGAGGTTCTTGTCAACAGAGCAGCCCTAAACTTTGGGGTGCTTGTGTCTTGCTGATTTTTAGTTTTCCCAATTTATACGCCCATGAGTGGAAGTGCCCTATGCTCTCTAAGCTGAGTTTTGTAAATGTTTCAGGACACACCGTACACTTCTCCAGAGTGGCTGTTGGCAATTTACATCCCGCCCATCAGCGTAGCAAGGCTCCCGTTTCTCCGTGGCCTGTCCTGCATTTCTGGTTTTGACACTTTATTCAGCATGGCCCTTTTGACCGATGGGAAGCGAGACTTCTTTGTAGCGCTGATTTGCCTTTCCAGGTTGCTTGGTTGGCCAAAAAGGGCGTATGCGTTTTTTCCTGAATATATTCAGGAAAAAACGCATACGCCCTTTTTGGCCAAGGGCATCATTGTCGAGGTTTTGCCGCTTTTCCTGTGCTTTAAAGGCGATTCGAATCTGCCTCCTGAAATCTGTTTCCTGCAATTCTGCCTTGCTTTCAAATCCTCTTTGTTGCCTTCCCTCAATATATTTGTAGACGAGAGTTATCATTTATAAGTCTGCAGGTTTGTGAATTGCAGTGCCCCTGAGCTCCATTTTTCAACTCGCTCTCTTGGGAGCTGGCCGCAAAAGCGCAGGATTGCTTTAGGCCCTATTCTGCTTCCGGGCGGCAGACTGAGCCCATAGTTAATTCTTCTTCCTGATGGGAAAATAGAGTGACCTGTGCCTGTCCCAACACCTAGAGCTAGTCTCTCATTGGTTCCCCCTCTTCCCGTTCACCCTCAGGACAAATTGCAACCTGTATGGAACAGGAGGTTAAAGGTGCTGATTCTCCAAGGAGGGAGATTGCTAGTAAAGCGGCTGGAATGGCGAACCCGAGCACAAGGAGATGAGAAATGAGGTGCGATTTAGAAACCTTTCCCGATCACTCGGTGGACCATCTTCTGGGTTTCTCATGCATGTTTTCGATGTAGGCAGATGCCCTTGAACCTGGAGATTTGGGACCCATGGGATGGGTACCACGCAGTATTACTTTAAAGCGTCTGCGTTTGCTCACCGAACCTCACCAAACCCCTCAGCCCCAAGAGTGTCCACCCTTATGTCTCAATCAGCTGCGGGTTTAGATATGGTCAATCCAGGTGGCATCACAGCGCCTGAACGAATTTTGTAAGAATTTCTCTGCCTTTCACTGTCTTTGTTTCAAGGGTTTTTAAAATTAATTGAGTTTTATAATGGGGTTTAGCTGTTTTTCACTGCTGTGTTTATGCAGCTTTACACCCACTTGACTCACTTACAGAGAGATATCAATACATAGGTTTTAAGATTCTTACTAGTCAGATATACTCTTGGGCGGTGAATAGGGGGTGTTGAGTCCAGTTCCCTGAGCAAGGAGTAGGTCTTGTCTATTACGTATTGGGTTTATGGAACGGTATCTGAGCTAATTTGAAACCCTTGTTTTATGCATCACCCCACCTCACCTTTGCCGTTAGGCAGCCATAGTGTGTTTTCTAACCGTGTGACTCTGTTCTGTTTTGTAATTCAGTTCAAGGGCAGCGGTTTTTACATTCCCTCTATCGGTGATATCTTATGATAAGTGTCTTTTTCTGTGTGACTTATTTCACATAGAATCTTCGTACCTAAATCCACTCATCATGCTGCTACTAGCCTTATGACGTTGATTTCATGGCTGAGTGATATTCCATTGTACATAAGGACCACAACTTCTTTATCCATTTTCCTCTTTCCTGGGATATTTAAGGTGTAGCGAAGTGGAGGTTCTTGTCAACAGAGCAGCCCTAAACTTTGGGGTGCTTGTGTCTTGCTGATTTTTAGTTTTCCCAATTTATACGCCCATGAGTGGAAGTGCCCTATGCTCTCTAAGCTGAGATTTGTAAATGTTTCAGGACACATCGTACACTTCTCCAGAGTGGCTGTTGGCAATTTACATCCCGCCCATCAGCGTAGCAAGGCTCCCGTTTCTCCGTGGCCTGTCCTGCATTTCTGGTTTTGACACTTTATTCAGCATGGCCCTTTTGACCGATGGGAAGCGAGACTTCTTTGTAGCGCTGATTTGCCTTTCCAGGTTGCTTGGTTGGCCAAAAAGGGCGTATGCGTTTTTTCCTGCATATATTCAGGAAAAAACGCATACGCCCTTTTTGGCCAAGGGCATCATTGTCGAGGTTTTGCCGCTTTTCCTGTGCTTTAAAGGCGATTCGAATCTGCCTCCTGAAATCTGTTTCCTGCAATTCTGCCTTGCTTTCAAATCCTCTTTGTTGCCTTCCCTCAATATATTTGTAGACGAGAGTTATCATTTATAAGTCTGCAGGTTTGTGAATTGCAGTGCCCCTGAGCTCCATTTTTCAACTCGCTCTCTTGGGAGCTGGCCGCAAAAGCGCAGGATTGCTTTAGGCCCTATTCTGCTTCCGGGCGGCAGACTGAGCCTGTGGTTAATTCTTCTTCCTGATGGGAAAATAGAGTGACCTGTGCCTGTCCCAACACCTAGAGCTAGTCTCTCATTGGTTCCCCGTCTTCCCGTTCACCCTCAGTTCAAATTGCCACCTGTATGGAACAGGAGGTTAAAGGTGCTGATTCTCCAAGGAGGGAGATTGCTAGTAAAGCGGCTGGAATGGCGAACCCGAGCACAAGGAGACGAGAATTGAGGTGCGTTTTAGAAACATTTCCCGATCACTCGGTGGACCATCTTCTGGGTTTCTCATGCATGTTTTCGATGTAGGAAGATGCCCTTGAACCTGGAGATTTGGGACCCATGGGATGGGTACCACGCAGTATTACTTTAAAGCGTCTGCGTTTGCTCACCGAACCTCACCAAACCCCTCAGCCCCAAGAGTGTCCACCCTTATGTCTCAATCAGCTGCGGGTCTAGATATGGTCAATCCAGGTGGCATCACAGCGCCTGAACGAATTTTGTAAGAATTTCTCTCCCTTTCACTGTCTTTGTTTCACGGGTTTTTAAAATTAATTGAGTTTTATAATGGGGTTTAGCTGTTTTTCACTGCTGTGTTTATGCAGCTTTACACCCACTTGACTCACTTACAGAGAGATATCAATACATAGGTTTTAAGATTCTTACTAGTCAGATATACTCTTGGGCGGTGAATAGGGGGTGGTGAGTCCAGTTCCCTGAGCAAGGAGTAGGTCTTGTCTATTACGTATTGGGTTTATGGAACGGTATCTGAGCTAATTTGAAACCCTTGTTTTATGCATCACCCCACCTCACCTTTCCCGTTAGGCAGCCATAGTGTGTTTTCTAACCGTGTGACTCTGTTCTGTTTTGTAATTCAGTTCAAGGGCAGCGGTTTTTACATTCCCTCTATCGGTGATATCTTATGATAAGTGTCTTTTTCTGTGTGACTTATTTCACTTAGAATCGTCGTACCTAAATCCACTCATCATGCTGCTACTAGCCTTATGACGTTGATTTCATGGCTGAGTGATATTCCATTGTACATAAGGACCACAACTTCTTTATCCATTTTTCTCTTTCCTGGGATATTTAAGGTGTAACGAAGTGGAGGTTCTTGTCAACAGAGCAGCCCTAAACTTTGGGGTGCTTGTGTCTTGCTGATTTTTAGTTTTCCCAATTTATACGCCCATGAGTGGAAGTGCCCTATGCTCTCTAAGCTGAGTTTTGTAAATGTTTCAGGACACACCGTACACTTCTCCAGAGTGGCTGTTGGCAATTTACATCCCGCCCATCAGCGTAGCAAGGCTCCCGTTTCTCCGTGGCCTGTCCTGCATTTCTGGTTTTGACACTTTATTCAGCATGGCCCTTTTGACCGATGGGAAGCGAGACTTCTTTGTAGCGCTGATTTGCCTTTCCAGGTTGCTTGGTTGGCCAAAAAGGGCGTATGCGTTTTTTCCTGAATATATTCAGGAAAAAACGCATACGCCCTTTTTGGCCAAGGGCATCATTGTCGAGGTTTTGCCGCTTTTCCTGTGCTTTAAAGGCGATTCGAATCTGCCTCCTGAAATCTGTTTCCTGCAATTCTGCCTTGCTTTCAAATCCTCTTTGTTGCCTTCCCTCAATATATTTGTAGACGAGAGTTATCATTTATAAGTCTGCAGGTTTGTAAATTGCAGTGCCCCTGAGCTCCATTTTTCAACTCGCTCTCTTGGGAGCTGGCCGCAAAAGCGCAGGATTGCTTTAGGCCCTATTCTGCTTCTGGGCGGCAGACTGAGCCTGTGGTTAATTCTTCTTCCTGATGGGAAAATAGAGTGACCTGTGCCTGTCCCAACACCTAGAGCTAGTCTCTCATTGGTTCCCCGTCTTCCCGTTCACCCTCAGTTCAAATTGCCACCTGTATGGAACAGGAGGTTAAAGGTGCTGATTCTCCAAGGAGGGAGATTGCTAGTAAAGCGGCTGGAATGGCGAACCCGAGCACAAGGAGACGAGAAATGAGGTGCGTTTTAGAAACCTTTCCCGATCACTCGGTGGACCATCTTCTGGGTTTCTCATGCATGTTTTCGATGTAGGAAGATGCCCTTGAACCTGGAGATTTGGGACCCATGGGATGGGTACCACACAGTATTACTTTAAAGCGTCTGCGTTTGCTCACCGAACCTCACCAAACCCCTCAGCCCCAAGAGTGTCCACCCTTATGTCTCAATCAGCTGCGGGTCTAGGTATGGTGAATCCAGGTGGCATCACAGCTCCTGAACGAATTTTGTAAGAATTTCTCTCCCTTTCACTGTCTTTGTTTCACGGGTTTTTAAAATTAATTGAGTTTTATAATGGGGTTTAGCTGCTTTTCACTGCTGTGTTTATGCAGCTTTACACCCACTTGACTCACTTACAGAGAGATATCAATACATAGGTTTTAAGATTCTTACTAGTCAGATATATTCTTGGGCGGTGAATAGGGGGTGTTGAGTCCAGTTCCCTGAGCAAGGAGTAGGTCTTGTCTATTACGTATTGGGTTTATGGAACGGTATCTGAGCTAATTTGAAACCCTTGTTTTATGCATCACTCCACCTCACCTTTCCCGTTAGGCAGCCATAGTGTGTTTTCTAACCGTGTGACTCTGTTCTGTTTTGTAATTCAGTTCAAGGGTAGCGGTTTTTACATTCCCTCTATAAGTGATATCTTATGATAAGTGTCTTTTTCTGTGTGACTTATTTCACTTAGAATCGTCGTACCTAAATCCACTCATCATGCTGCTACTAGCCTTATGACGTTGATTTCATGGCTGAGTGATATTCCATTGTACATAAGGACCACAACTTCTTTATCCATTTTTCTCTTTCCTGGGATATTTAAGGTGTAACGAAGTGGAGGTTCTTGTCAACAGAGCAGCCCTAAACTTTGGGGTGCTTGTGTCTTGCTGATTTTTAGTTTTCCCAATTTATACGCCCATGAGTGGAAGTGTCCTATGCTCTCTAAGCTGAGTTTTGTAAATGTTTCAGGACACAGCGTACACTTCTCCAGAGTGGCTGTTGGCAATTTACATCCCGCCCATCAGCGTAGCAAGGCTCCCGTTTCTCCGTGGCCTGTCCTGCATTTCTGGTTTTGACACTTTATTCAGCATGGCCCTTTTGACCGATGGGAAGCGAGACTTCTTTGTAGCGCTGATTTGCTTTTCCAGGTTGCTTGGTTGGCCAAAAAGGGCGTATGCGTTTTTTCCTGAATATATTCAGGAAAAAACGCATACGCCCTTTTTGGCCAAGGGCATCATTGTCGAGGTTTTGCCGCTTTTCCTGTGCTTTAAAGGCGATTCGAATCTGCCTCCTGAAATCTGTTTCCTGCAATTCTGCCTTGCTTTCAAATCCTCTTTGTTGCCTTCCCTCAATATATTTGTAGACGAGAGTTATCATTTATAAGTCTGCAGGTTTGTGAATTGCAGTGCCCCTGAGCTCCATTTTTCAACTCGCTCTCTTGGGAGCTGGCCGCAAAAGCGCAGGATTGCTTTAGGCCCTATTCTGCTTCCGGGCGGCAGACTGAGCCCATAGTTAATTCTTCTTCCTGATGGGAAAATAGAGTGACCTGTGCCTGTCCCAACACCTAGAGCTAGTCTCTCATTGGTTCCCCGTCTTCCCGTTCATCCTCAGTTCAAATTGCCACCTGTATGGAACAGGAGGTTAAAGGTGCTGATTCTCCAAGGAGGGAGATTGCTAGTAAAGCGGCTGGAATGGCGAACCCGAGCACAAGGAGATGAGAAATGAGGTGCGTTTTAGAAACCTTTCCCGATCACTCGGTGGACCGTCTTCTGGGTTTCTCATGCATGTTTTCGCTGTAAGAAGATGCCCTTGAACCTGGAGATTTGGGACCCATGGGATGGGTACCACGCAGTATTACTTTAAAGCGTCTGCGTTTGCTCACCCAACCTCACCAAACCTCTCAGCCCCAAGAGTGTCCACCCTTATGTCTCAATCAGCTGCAGGTCTAGATATGGTCAATCCAGGTGGCATCACAGCCCCTGAACGAATTTTGTAAGAATTTCTCTCTCTTTCACTGTCTTTGTTTCACGGGTTTTTAAAATTAATTGAGTTTTATAATGGGGTTTAGCTGCTTTTCACTGCTGTGTTTATGCAGCTTTACACCCACTTGACTCACTTACAGAGAGATATCAATACATAGGTTTTAAGATTCTTACTAGTCAGATATATTCTTGGGCGGTGAATAGGGGGTGTGGAGTCCAGTTCCCTGAGCAAGGAGTAGGTCTTCTCTATTACATATTGGGTTTATGGAACGGTATCTGAGCTAATTTGAAACCCTTGTTTTATGCATCACCCCACCTCACCTTTCCCGTTAGGCAGCCATAGTGTGTTTTCTAACCGTGTGACTCTGTTCTGTTTTGTAATTCAGTTCAAGGGTAGCGGTTTTTACATTCCCTCTATAAGTGATATCTTATGATAAGTGTCTTTTTTTGTGTGACTTATTTCACTTAGAATCGTCGTACCTAAATCCACTCATCATGCTGCTACTAGCCTTATGACGTTGATTTCATGGCTGAGTGATATTCCATTGTACGTAAGGACCACAACTTCTTTATCCATTTTTCTCTTTCCTGGGATATTTAAGGTGTAACGAAGTGGAGGTTCTTGTCAACAGAGCAGCCCTAAACTTTGGGGTGCTTGTGTCTTGCTGATTTTTAGTTTTCCCAATTTATACGCCCATGAGTGGAAGTGCCCTATGCTCTCTAAGCTGAATTTTGTAAATGTTTCAGGACACACCGTACACTTCTCCAGAGTGGCTGTTGGCAATTTACATCCCGCCCATCAGCGTAGCAAGGCTCCCGTTTCTCTGTGGCCTGTCCTGCATTTCTGGTTTTGACACTTTATTCAGCATGGCCCTTTTGACCGATGGGAAGCGAGACTTCTGTGTAGCACTGATTTGCCTTTCCAGGTTGCTTGGTTGGCCAAAAAGGGCGTATGCGTTTTTTCCTGAATATATTCAGGAAAAAACGCATACGCCCTTTTTGGCCAAGGGCATCATTGTCGAGGTTTTGCCGATTTTCCTGTGCTTTAAAGGCGATTCGAATCTGCCTCCTGAAATCTGTTTCCTGCAATTCTGCCTTGCTTTCAAATCCTCTTTGTTGCCTTCCCTCAATATATTTGTAGACGAGAGTTATCATTTATAAGTCTGCAGGTTTGTGAATTGCAGTGCCCCTGAGCTCCATTTTTCAACTCGCTCTCTTGGGAGCTGGCCGCAAAAGCGCAGGATTGCTTTAGGCCCTATTCTGCTTCCGGGCGGCAGACTGAGCCTGTGGTTAATTCTTCATCCTGATGGGAAAATAGAGTGACCTGTGCCTGTCCCAACACCTAGAGCTAGTCTCTCATTGGTTCCCCGTCTTCCCGTTCATCCTCAGTTCAAATTGCCAACTGTATGGAACAGGAGGTTAAAGGTGCTGATTCTCCAAGGAGGCAGATTGCTAGTAAAGCGGCTGGAATGGCGAACCCGAGCACAAGGAGATGAGAAATGAGGTGCGTTTTAGAAACCTTTCCCGATCACTCGGTGGACCGTCTTCTGGGTTTCTCATGCATGTTTTCGATGTAGGAAGATGCCCTTGAACCTGGAGATTTGGGACCCATGGGATGGGTACCACGCAGTATTACTTTAAAGCGTCTGTGTTTGCTCACCGAACCTCTCCAAACCCCTCAGCCCCAAGAGTGTCCACCCTTATGTCTCAATCAGCTGCGGTTTTAGATATGGTCAATCCAGGTGGCATCACAGCGCCTGAACGAATTTTGTAAGAATTTCTCTCCCTTTCACTGTCTTTGTTTCACGGGTTTTTAAAATTAATTGAGTTTTATAATGGGGTTTAGCTGCTTTTCACTGCTGTGTTTATGCAGCTTTACACCCACTTGACTCACTTACAGAGAGATATCAATACATAGGTTTTAAGATTCTTACTAGTCAGATATATTCTTGGGCGGTGAATAGGGGGTGTTGAGTCCAGTTCCCTGAGGAAGGAGTAGGTCTTGTCAATTACGTATTGGGTTTATGGAACGGTATCTGAGCTAATTTGAAACCCTTGTTTTATGCATCACCCCACCTCACCTTTCCCGTTAGGCAGCCATAGTGTGTTTTCTAACCGTGTGACTCTGTTCTGTTTTGTAATTCAGTTCAAGGGTAGCGGTTTTTACATTCCCTCTATAAGTGATATCTTATGATAAGTGTCTTTTTCTGTGTGACTTATTTGACTTAGAATCGTCGTACCTAAATCCACTCATCATGCTGCTACTAGCCTTATGACGTTGATTTCATGGCTGAGTGATATTCCATTGTACATAAGGACCACAACTTCTTTATCCATTTTTCTCTTTCCTGGGATATTTAAGGTGTAACGAAGTGGAGGTCCTTGTCAACAGAGCAGCCCTAAACTTTGGGGTGCTTGTGTCTTGCTGATTTTTAGTTTTCCCAATTTATACGCCCATGAGTGGAAGTGCCCTATGCTCTCTAAGCTGAGTTTTGTAAATGTTTCAGGACACACCGTACACTTCTCCAGAGTGGCTGTTGGCAATTTACATCCCGCCCATCAGCGTAGCAAGGCTCCCGTTTCTCCGTGGCCTGTCCTGCATTTCTGGTTTTGACACTTTATTCAGCATGGCCCTTTGACCGATGGGAAGCGAGACTTCTTTGTAGCGCTGATTTGCCTTTCCAGGTTGCTTGGTTGGCCAAAAAGGGCGTATGCGTTTTTTCCTGAATATATTCAGGAAAAAACGCATACGCCCTTTTTGGCCAAGGGTATCATTGTCGAGGTTATGCCGCTTTTCCTGTGCTTTAAAGGCGATTCGAATCTGCCTCCTGAAATCTGTTTCCTGCAATTCTGCCTTGCTTTCAAATCCTCTTTGTTGCCTTCCCTCAATATATTTGTAGACGAGTGTTATCATTTATAAGTCTGCAGGTTTGTGAATTGCAGTGCCCCTGAGCTCCATTTTTCAACTTGCTCTCTTGGGAGCTGGCCGCAAAAGCGCAGGATTGCTTTAGGCCCTATTCTGCTTCCGGGCGGCAGACTGAGCCTGTGGTTAATTCTTCTTCCTGATGGGAAAATAGAGTGACCTGTGCCTGTCCCAACACCTAGAGCTAGTCTCTCATTGGTTCCCCGTCTTCCCGTTCATCCTCAGTTCAAATCGCCACCTGTATGGAACAGGAGGTTAAAGGTGCTGATTCTCCAAGGAGGGAGATTGCTAGTAAAGCGGCTGGAATGGCGAACCCGAGCACAAGGAGATGAGAAATGAGGTGCGTTTTAGAAACCTTTCCCGATCACTCGGTGGACCGTCTTCTGGGTTTCTCATGCATGTTTTCGATGTAGGAAGATGCCCTTGAACCTGGAGATTTGGGACCCATGCGATGGGTACCACGCAGTATTACTTTAAAGCGTCTGCGTTTGCTCACCGAACCTCACCAAACCCCTCAGCCCCAAGAGTGTCCACCCTTATGTCTCAATCAGCTGCGGGTCTAGATATGGTCAATCCAGGTGGCATCACAGCGCCTGAACGAATTTTGTAAGAATTTCTCTCCCTTTCACTGTCTTTGTTTCACGGGTTTTTAAAATTAATTGAGTTTTATAATGGGGTTTAGCTGCTTTTCACTGCTGTGTTTATGCAGCTTTACACCCACTTGACTCACTTACAGAGAGATATCAATACATAGGTTTTAAGATTCTTACTAGTCAGATATATTCTTGGGCGGTGAATAGGGGGTGTTGAGTCCAGTTCCCTGAGCAAGGAGTAGGTCTTGTCTATTATGTATTGGGTTTATGGAACGGTATCTGAGCTAATTTGAAACCCTTGTTTTATGCATCACCCCACCTCACCTTTCCCGTTAGGCAGCCATAGTGTGTTTTCTAACCGTGTGACTCTGTTCTGTTTTGTAATTCAGTTCAAGGGTAGCGGTTTTTACATTCCCTCTATAAGTGATATCTTATGATAAGTGTCTTTTTCTGTGTGACTTATTGCACTTAGAATCGTCGTACCTAAATCCACTCATCATGCTGCTACTAGCCTTATGACGTTGATTTCATGGCTGAGTGATATTCCATTGTACATAAGGACCACAACTTCTTTATCCATTTTTCTCTTTCCTGGGATATTTAAGGTGTAACGAAGTGGAGGTTCTTGTCAACAGAGCAGCCCTAAACTTTGGGGTGCTTCTGTCTTGCTGATTTTTAGTTTTCCCAATTTATACGCCCATGAGTGGAAGTGCCCTATGCTCTCTAAGCTGAGTTTTGTAAATGTTTCAGGACACACCGTACACTTCTCCAGAGTGGCTGTTGGCAATTTCCATCCCGCCCATCAGCGTAGCAAGGCTCCCGTTTCTCCGTGGCCTGTCCTGCATTTCTGGTTTTGACACTTTATTCAGCATGGCCCTTTTGACCGATGGGAAGCGAGACTTCTTTGTAGCGCTGATTTGCTTTTCCAGGTTGCTTGGTTGGCCAAAAAGGGCGTATGCGTTTTTTCCTGAATATATTCAGGAAAAAACGCATACGCCCTTTTTGGCCAAGGGCATCATTGTCGAGGTTTTGCCGCTTTTCCTGTGCTTTAAAGGCGATTCGAATCTGCCTCCTGAAATCTGTTTCCTGCAATTCTGCCTTGCTTTCAAATCCTCTTTGTTGCCTTCCCTCAATATATTTGTAGACGAGAGTTATCATTTATAAGTCTGCAGGTTTGTGAATTGCAGTGCCCCTGAGCTCCATTTTTCAACTCGCTCTCTTGGGAGCTGGCCGCAAAAGCGCAGGATTGCTTTAGGCCCTATTCTGCTTCCGGGCGGCAGACTGAGCCTGTGGTTAATTCTTCTTCCTGATGGGAAAATAGAGTGACCTGTGCCTGTCCCAACACCTAGAGCTAGTCTCTCATTGGTTCCCCGTCTTCCCGTTCATCCTCAGTTCAAATTGCCACCTGTATGGAACAGGAGGTTAAAGGTGCTGATTCTCCAAGGAGGGAGATTGCTAGTAAAGCGGCTGGAATGGCGAACCCGAGCACAAGGAGACGAGAAATGAGGTGCGTTTTAGAAACCTTTCCCGATCACTCGGTGGACCATCTTCTGGGTTTCTCATGCATGTTTTCGATGTAGGAAGATGCCCTTGAACCTGGAGATTTGGGTCCCATGGGATGGGTACCACGCAGTATTACTTTAAAGCGTCTGCGTTTGCTCACCGAACCTCACCAAACCCCTCAGCCCAAACAGTGTCCACCCTTATGTCTCAATCAGCTGCGGGTCTAGATATGGTCAATCCAGGTGGCATCACAGCGCATGAACGAATTTTGTAAGAATTTCTCTCCCTTTCACTGTCTTTGTTTCACGGGTTTTTAAAATTAATTGAGTTTTATAATGGGGTTTAGCTGCTTTTCACTGCTGTGTTTATGCAGCTTTACACCCACTTGACTCACTTACAGAGAGATATCAATACATAGGTTTTAAGATTCTTACTAGTCAGATATACTCTTGGGCGGTGAATAGGGGGTGGTGAGTCCAGTTCCCTGAGCAAGGAGTAGGTCTTGTCTATTACGTATTGGGTTTATGGAACGGTATCTGAGCTAATTTGAAACCCTTGTTTTAGGCATCACCCCACCTCACCTTTGCCGTTAGGCAGCCATAGTGTGTTTTCTAACCCTGTGACTCTGTTCTGTTTTGTAATTCAGTTCAAGGGCAGCGGTTTTTACATTCCCTCTATCGGTGATATCTTATGATAAGTGTCTTTTTCTGTGTGACTTATTACACTTAGAATCGTCGTACCTAAATCCACTCATCATGCTGCTACTAGCCTTATGAGGTTGATTTCATGGCTGAGTGATATTCCATTGTACATAAGGACCACAACTTCTTTATCCATTTTTCTCTTTCCTGGGATATTTAAGGTGTAACGAAGTGGAGGTTCTTGTCAACAGAGCAGCCCTAAACGTTGGGGTGCTTGTGTCTTGCTGATTTTTAGTTTTCCCAATTTATACGCCCATGAGTGGAAGTGCCCTATGGTCTCTAAGCTGAGTTTTGTAAATGTTTCAGGACACACCGTACACTTCTCCAGAGTGGCTGTTGGCAATTTACATCCCGCCCATCAGCGTAGCAAGGCTCCCGTTTCTCCGTGGCCTGTCCTGCATTTCTGGTTTTGACACTTTATTCAGCATGGCCCTTTTGACCGATGGGAAGCGAGACTTCTTTGTAGCGCTGATTTGCCTTTCCAGGTTGCTTGGTTGGCCAAAAAGGGCGTATGCGTTTTTTCCTGAATATATTCAGGAAAAAACGCATACGCCCTTTTTGGCCAAGGGCATCATTGTCGAGGTTTTGCCGCTTTTCCTGTGCTTTAAAGGCGATTCGAATCTGCCTCCTGAAATCTGTTTCCTGCAATTCTGCCTTGCTTTCAAATCCTCTTTGTTGCCTTCCCTCAATATATTTGTAGACGAGAGTTATCATTTATAAGTCTGCAGGTTTGTGAATTGCAGTGCCCCTGAGCTCCATTTTTCAACTCGCTCTCTTGGGAGCTGGCCGCAAAAGCGCAGGATTGCTTTAGGCCCTATTCTGCTTCCGGGCGGCAGACTGAGCCTGTGCTTAATTCTTCTTCCTGATGGGAAAATAGAGTGACCTGTGCCTGTCCCAACACCTAGAGGTAGTCTCTCATTGGTTCCCCGTCTTCCCGTTCATCCTCAGTTCAAATTGCCACCTGTATGGAACAGGAGGTTAAAGGTGCTGATTCTGCAAGGAGGGAGATTGCTAGTAAAGCGGCTGGAATGGCGAACCCGAGCACAAGGAGACGAGAAATGAGGTGCGTTTTAGAAACCTTTCCCGATCACTCGGTGGACCATCTTCTGGGTTTCTCATGCATGTTTTCGATGTAGGCAGATGCCCTTTAACCTGGAGATTTGGGACCCATGGGATGGGTACCACGCAGTATTACTTTAAAGCGTCTGCGTTTGCTCACCGAACCTCACCAAACCCCTCAGCCCCAAGAGTGTCCACCCTTATGTCTCAATCAGCTGCGGGTCTAGATATGGTCAATCCAGGTGGCATCACAGCGCCTGAACGAATTTTGTAAGAATTTCTCTCCCTTTCACTGTCTTTGTTTCACGGGGTTTTAAAATTAATTGAGTTTTATAATGGGGTTTAGCTGCTTTTCACTGCTGTGTTTATGCAGCTTTACACCCACTTGACTCACTTACAGAGAGATATCAATACATAGGTTTTAAGATTCTTACTAGTCAGATATACTCTTGGGCGGTGAATAGGGGGTGTTGAGTCCAGTTCCCTGAGCAAGGAGTAGGTCTTGTCTATTACGTATTGGGTTTATGGAACGGTATCTGAGCTAATTTGAAACCCTTGTTTTATGCATCACCCCACCTCACCTTTCCCATTAGGCAGCCATAGTGTGTTTTCTAACCCTGTGACTCTGTTCTGTTTTGTAATTCAGTTCAAGGGCAGCGGTTTTTACATTCCCTCTATAGGTGATATCTTATGATAAGTGTCTTTTTCTGTGTGACTTATTTCACTTAAAATCGTCGTACCTAAATCCACTCATCATGCTGCTACTAGCCTTATGACGTTGATTTCATGGCTGAGTGATATTCCATTGTACATAAGGACCACAACTTCTTTATCCATTTTTCTCTTTCCTGGGATATTTAAGGTGTAACGAAGTGGAGGTTCTTGTCAACAGAGCAGCCCTAAACTTTGGGGTGCTTGTGTCTTGCTGATTTTTAGTTTTCCCTATTTATACGCCCATGAGTGGAAGTGCCCTATGCTCTCTAAGCTGAGTTTTGTAAATGTTTCAGGACACACCGTACACTTCTCCAGAGTGGCTGTTGGCAATTTACATCCCGCCCATCAGCGTAGCAAGGCTCCCGTTTCTCCGTGGCCTGTCCTGCATTTCTGGTTTTGACACTTTACTCAGCATGGCCCTTTTGACCGATGGGAAGCGAGACTTCTTTGTAGCGCTGATTTGCCTTTCCAGGTTGCTTGGTTGGCCAAAAGGGGCGTATGCGTTTTTTCCTGAATATATTCAGGAAAAAACGCATACGCCCTTTTTGGCCAAGGGCATCATTGTCGAGGTTTTGCCGCTTTTCCTGTGCTTTAAAGGCGATTCGAATCTGCTTCCTGAAATCTGTTTCCTGCAATTCTGCCTTGCTTTCAAATCCTCTTTGTTGCCTTCCCTCAATATATTTGTAGACGAGAGTTATCATTTATAAGTCTGCAGGTTTGTGAATTGCAGTGCCCCTGAGCTCCATTTTTCAACTCGCTCTCTTGGGAGCTGGCCGCAAAAGCGCAGGATTGCTTTAGGCCCTATTCTGCTTCCGGGCGGCAGACTGAGCCTGTGGTTAATTCTTCTTCCTGATGGGAAAATAGAGTGACCTGTGCCTGTCCCAACACCTAGAGCTAGTCTCTCATTGGTTCCCCGTCTTCCCGTTCATCCTCAGTTCAAATTGCCACCTGTATGGAACAGGAGGTTAAAGGTGCTGATTCTCCAAGGAGGGAGATTGCTAGTAAAGCGGCTGGAATGGCGAACCCGAGCACAAGGAGACGAGAAATGAGGTGCGTTTTAGAAACCTTTCCCGATCACTCGGTGGACCATCTTCTGGGTTTCTCATGCATGTTTTCGATGTAGGCAGATGCCCTTGAACCTGGAGATTTGGGACCCATGGGATGGGTACCACGCAGTATTACTTTAAAGCGTCTGCGTTTGCTCACACAACCTCACCAAACCTCTCAGCCCCAAGAGTGTCCACCCTTATATCTCAATCAGCTGCAGGTCTAGGTATGGTCAATCCAGGTGGCATCACAGCCCCTGAACGAATTTTGTGAGAATTTCTCTCTCTTTCACTGTCTTTGTTTCACGGGTTTTTAAAATTAATTGAGTTTTATAATGGGGTTTAGCTGCTTTTCACTGCTGTGTTTATGCAGCTTTACACCCACTTGACTCACTTACAGAGAGATATCAATACATAGGTTTTAAGATTCTTACTAGTCAGATATACTCTTGGGCGGTGAATAGGGGGTGTTGAGTCCAGTTCCCTGAGCAAGGAGTAGGTCTTGTCTATTACGTATTGGGTTTATGGAACGGTATCTGAGCTAATTTGAAACCCTTGTTTTATGCATCACCCCACCTCACCTTTCCCGTTAGGCAGCCATAGTGTGTTTTCTAACCGTGTGACTCTGTTCTGTTTTGTAATTCAGTTCAAGGGCAGCGGTTTTTACATTCCCTCTATAGGTGATATCTTATGATAAGTGTCTTTTTCTGTGTGACTTATTACACTTAGAATCGTCGTACCTAAATCCGCTCATCATGCTGCTACTAGCCTTATGACGTTGATTTCATGGCTGAGTGATATTCCATTGTACATAAGGACCACAACTTCTTTATCCATTTTTCTCTTTCCTGGGATATTTAAGGTGTAACAAAGTGGAGGTTCTTGTCAACAGAGCAGCCCTAAACTTTGGGGTGCTTGTGTCTTGCTGATTTTTAGTTTTCCCAGTTTATACGCCCATGAGTGGAAGTGCCCTATGCTCTCTAAGCTGAGTTTTGTAAATGTTTCAGGACACACCGTACACTTCTCCAGAGTGGCTGTTGGCAATTTACATCCCGCCCATCAGCGTAGCAAGGCTCCCGTTTCTCCGTGGCCTGTCCTGCATTTCTGGTTTTGACACTTTATTCAGCATGGCCCTTTTGACCGATGGGAAGCGAGACTTCTTTGTAGCGCTGATTTGCCTTTCCAGGTTGCTTGGTTGGCCAAAAAGGGCGTATGCGTTTTTTCCTGAATATATTCAGGAAAAAACGCATACGCCCTTTTTGGCCAAGGGCATCATTGTCGAGGTTTTGCCGCTTTTCCTGTGCTTTAAAGGCGATTCGAATCTGCCTCCTGAAATCTGTTTCCTGCAATTCTGCCTTGCTTTCAAATCCTCTTTGTTGCCTTCCCTCAATATATTTGTAGACGAGAGTTATCATTTATAAGTCTGCAGGTTTGTAAATTGCAGTGCCCCTGAGCTCCATTTTTCAACTCGCTCTCTTGGGAGCTGGCCGCAAAAGCGCAGGATTGCTTTAGGCCCTATTCTGCTTCCGGGTGGCAGACTGAGCCTGTGGTTAATTCTTCTTCCTGATGGGAAAATAGAGTGACCTGTGCCTGTCCCAACACCTAGAGCTAGTCTCTCATTGGTTCCCCGTCTTCCCGTTCATCCTCAGTTCAAATTGCCACCTGTATGGAACAGGAGGTTAAAGGTGCTGATTCTCCAAGGACGGAGATTGCTAGTAAAGTGGCTGGAATGGCGAACCCGAGCACAAGGAGATGAGAAATGAGGTGCGTTTTATAAACCTTTCCCGATCACTCGGTGGACCATCTTCTGGGTTTCTCATGCATGTTTTCGCTGTAGGAAGATTCCCTTGAACCTGGAGATTTGGGACCCATGGGATGGGTACTACGAAGTATTACTTTAAAGCGTCTGCGTTTGCTCACCGAACCTCACCAAACCCCTCAGCCCCAAGAGTGTCCACCCTTATGTCTCAATCAGCTGCGGGTCTAGGTATGGTGAATCCAGGTGGCATCACAGCTCCTGAACGAATTTTGTAAGAATTTCTCTCCCTTTCACTGTCTTTGTTTCACGGGTTTTTAAAATTAATTGAGTTTTATAATGGGGTTTAGCTGCTTTTCACTGCTGTGTTTATGCAGCTTTACACCCACTTGACTCACTTACAGAGAGATATCAATACATAGGTTTTAAGATTCTTACTAGTCAGATATATTCTTGGGCGGTGAATAGGGGGTGTTGAGTCCAGTTCCCTGAGCAAGGAGTAGGTCTTGTCTATTACGTATTGGGTTTATGGAACGGTATCTGAGCTAATTTGAAACCCTTGTTTTATGCATCACTCCACCTCACCTTTCCCGTTAGGCAGCCATAGTGTGTTTTCTAACCGTGTGACTCTGTTCTGTTTTGTAATTCAGTTCAAGGGTAGCGGTTTTTACATTCCCTCTATAAGTGATATCTTATGATAAGTGTCTTTTTCTGTGTGACTTATTTCACTTAGAATTGTCGTACCTAAATCCACTCATCATGCTGCTACTAGCCTTATGACGTTGATTTCATGGCTGAGTGATATTCCATTGTACATAAGGACCACAACTTCTTTATCCATTTTTCTCTTTCCTGGGATATTTAAGGTGTAACGAAGTGGAGGTTCTTGTCAACAGAGCAGCCCTAAACTTTGGGGTGCTTGTGTCTTGCTGATTTTTAGTTTTCCCAATTTATACGCCCATGAGTGGAAGTGTCCTATGCTCTCTAAGCTGAGTTTTGTAAATGTTTCAGGACACAGCGTACACTTCTCCAGAGTGGCTGTTGGCAATTTACATCCCGCCCATCAGCGTAGCAAGGCTCCCGTTTCTCCGTGGCCTGTCCTGCATTTCTGGTTTTGACACTTTATTCAGCATGGCCCTTTTGACCGATGGGAAGCGAGACTTCTTTGTAGCGCTGATTTGCTTTTCCAGGTTGCTTGGTTGGCCAAAAAGGGCGTATGCGTTTTTTCCTGAATATATTCAGGAAAAAACGCATACGCCCTTTTTGGCCAAGGGCATCATTGTCGAGGTTTTGCCGCTTTTCCTGTGCTTTAAAGGCGATTCGAATCTGCCTCCTGAAATCTGTTTCCTGCAATTCTGCCTTGCTTTCAAATCCTCTTTGTTGCCTTCCCTCAATATATTTGTAGACGAGAGTTATCATTTATAAGTCTGCAGGTTTGTGAATTGCAGTGCCCCTGAGCTCCATTTTTCAACTCGCTCTCTTGGGAGCTGGCCGCAAAAGCGCAGGATTGCTTTAGGCCCTATTCTGCTTCCGGGCGGCAGACTGAGCCCATAGTTAATTCTTCTTCCTGATGGGAAAATAGAGTGACCTGTGCCTGTCCCAACACCTAGAGCTAGTCTCTCATTGGTTCCCCGTCTTCCCGTTCATCCTCAGTTCAAATTGCCACCTGTATGGAACAGGAGGTTAAAGGTGCTGATTCTCCAAGGAGGGAGATTGCTAGTAAAGCGGCTGGAATGGCGAACCCGAGCACAAGGAGATGAGAAATGAGGTGCGTTTTAGAAACCTTTCCCGATCACTCGGTGGACCGTCTTCTGGGTTTCTCATGCATGTTTTCGCTGTAAGAAGATGCCCTTGAACCTGGAGATTTGGGACCCATGGGATGGGTACCACGCAGTATTACTTTAAAGCGTCTGCGTTTGCTCACCCAACCTCACCAAACCTCTCAGCCCCAAGAGTGTCCACCCTTATGTCTCAATCAGCTGCAGGTCTAGATATGGTCAATCCAGGTGGCATCACAGCCCCTGAACGAATTTTGTAAGAATTTCTCTCTCTTTCACTGTCTTTGTTTCACGGGTTTTTAAAATTAATTGAGTTTTATAATGGGGTTTAGCTGCTTTTCACTGCTGTGTTTATGCAGCTTTACACCCACTTGACTCACTTACAGAGAGATATCAATACATAGGTTTTAAGATTCTTACTAGTCAGATATATTCTTGGGCGGTGAATAGGGGGTGTGGAGTCCAGTTCCCTGAGCAAGGAGTAGGTCTTCTCTATTACATATTGGGTTTATGGAACGGTATCTGAGCTAATTTGAAACCCTTGTTTTATGCATCACCCCACCTCACCTTTCCCGTTAGGCAGCCATAGTGTGTTTTCTAACCGTGTGACTCTGTTCTGTTTTGTAATTCAGTTCAAGGGTATCGGTTTTTACATTCCCTCTATAAGTGATATCTTATGATAAGTGTCTTTTTCTGTGTGACTTATTGCACTTAGAATCGTCGTACCTAAATCCACTCATCATGCTGCTACTAGCCTTATGACGTTGATTTCATGGCTGAGTGATATTCCATTGTACATAAGGACCACAACTTCTTTATCCATTTTTCTCTTTCCTGGGATATTTAAGGTGTAACGAAGTGGAGGTTCTTGTCAACAGAGCAGCCCTAAACTTTGGGGTGCTTGTGTCTTGCTGATTTTTAGTTTTCCCAATTTATACGCCCATGAGTGGAAGTGCCCTATGCTCTCTAAGCTGAGTTTTGTAAATGTTTCAGGACACACCGTACACTTCTCCAGAGTGGCTGTTGGCAATTTACATCCCGCCCATCAGCGTAGCAAGGCTCCCGTTTCTCCGTGGCCTGTCCTGCATTTCTGGTTTTGACACTTTATTCAGCATGGCCCTTTTGACCGATGGGAAGCGAGACTTCTTTGTAGCACTGATTTGCCTTTCCAGGTTGCTTGGTTGGCCAAAAAGGGCGTATGCGTTTTTTCCTGAATATATTCAGGAAAAAACGCATACGCCCTTTTTGGCCAAGGGCATCATTGTCGAGGTTTTGCCGCTTTTCCTGTGCTTTAAATGCGATTCGAATCTGCCTCCTGAAATCTGTTTCCTGCAATTCTGCCTTGCTTTCAAATCCTCTTTGTTGCCTTCCCTTGATATATTTGTAGACGAGAGTTATCATTTATAAGTCTGCAGGTTTGTGAATTGCAATGCCCCTGAGCTCCATTTTTCAACTCGCTCTCTTGGGAGCTGGCCGCAAAAGCGCAGGATTGCTTTAGGCCCTATTCTGCTTCCGGGCGGCAGACTGAGCCCGTGCTTAATTCTTCTTCCTGATGGGAAAATAGAGTGACCTGTGCCTGTCCCAACACCTAGAGCTAGTCTCTCATTGGTTCCCCGTCTTCCCGTTCATCCTCAGTTCAAATTGCCACCTGTATGGAACAGGAGGTTAAAGGTGCTGATTCCCAAGGAGGGAGATTGCTAGTAAAGCGGCTGGAATGGCGAACCCGAGCACAAGGAGATGAGAAATGAGGTGCGTTTTAGAAACCTTTCCCGATCACTCGGTGGACCGTCTTCTGGGTTTCTCATGCATGTTTTCGCTGTAGGAAGATGCCCTTGAACCTGGAGATTTGGGACCCATGGGATGGGTACCACGCAGTATTACTTTAAAGCGTCTGCGTTTGCTCACCCAACCTCACCAAACCTCTCAGCCCCAAGAGTGTCCACCCTTATGTCTCAATCAGCTGCAGGTCTAGATATGGTCAATCCAGGTGGCATCACAGCCCCTGAACGAATTTTGTAAGAATTTATCTCCCTTTCACTGTCTTTGTTTCACGGGTTTTTAAAATTAATTGAGTTTTATAATGGGGTTTAGCTGCTTTTCACTGCTGTGTTTATGCAGCTTTACACCCACTTGACTCACTTACAGAGAGATATCAATACATAGGTTTTAAGATTCTTACTAGTCAGATATACTCTTGGGCGGTGAATAGGGGGTGTTGAGTCCAGTTCCCTGAGCAAGGAGTAGGTCTTGTCTATTACGTATTGGGTTTATGGAACGGTATCTGAGCTAATTTGAAACCCTTGTTTTATGCATCACCCCACCTCACCTTTCCCGTTAGGCAGCCATAGTGTGTTTTCTAACCGTGTGACTCTGTTCTGTTTTGTAATTCAGTTCAAGGGCAGCGGTTTTTACATTCCCTCTATAGGTGATATCTTATGATAAGTGTCTTTTTCTGTGTGACTTATTACACTTAGAATCGTCGTACCTAAATCCGCTCATCATGCTGCTACTAGCCTTATGACGTTGATTTCATGGCTGAGTGATATTCCATTGTACATAAGGACCACAACTTCTTTATCCATTTTTCTCTTTCCTGGGATATTTAAGGTGTAACAAAGTGGAGGTTCTTGTCAACAGAGCAGCCCTAAACTTTGGGGTGCTTGTGTCTTGCTGATTTTTAGTTTTCCCAGTTTATACGCCCATGAGTGGAAGTGCCCTATGCTCTCTAAGCTGAGTTTTGTAAATGTTTCAGGACACACCGTACACTTCTCCAGAGTGGCTGTTGGCAATTTACATCCCGCCCATCAGCGTAGCAAGGCTCCCGTTTCTCCGTGGCCTGTCCTGCATTTCTGGTTTTGACACTTTATTCAGCATGGCCCTTTTGACCGATGGGAAGCGAGACTTCTTTGTAGCGCTGATTTGCCTTTCCAGGTTGCTTGGTTGGCCAAAAAGGGCGTATGCGTTTTTTCCTGAATATATTCAGGAAAAAACGCATACGCCCTTTTTGGCCAAGGGCATCATTGTCGAGGTTTTGCCGCTTTTCCTGTGCTTTAAAGGCGATTCGAATCTGCCTCCTGAAATCTGTTTCCTGCAATTCTGCCTTGCTTTCAAATCCTCTTTGTTGCCTTCCCTCAATATATTTGTAGACGAGAGTTATCATTTATAAGTCTGCAGGTTTGTAAATTGCAGTGCCCCTGAGCTCCATTTTTCAACTCGCTCTCTTGGGAGCTGGCCGCAAAAGCGCAGGATTGCTTTAGGCCCTATTCTGCTTCCGGGTGGCAGACTGAGCCTGTGGTTAATTCTTCTTCCTGATGGGAAAATAGAGTGACCTGTGCCTGTCCCAACACCTAGAGCTAGTCTCTCATTGGTTCCCCGTCTTCCCGTTCACCCTCAGTTCAAATTGCCACCTGTATGGAACAGGAGGTTAAAGGTGCTGATTCTCCAAGGAGGGAGATTGCTAGTAAAGCGGCTGGAATGGCGAACCCGAGCACAAGGAGACGAGAAATGAGGTGCGTTTTAGAAACCTTTCCCGATCACTCGGTGGACCATCTTCTGGGTTTCTCATGCATGTTTTCGATGTAGGAAGATGCCCTTGAACCTGGAGATTTGGGACCCATGGGATGGGTACCACACAGTATTACTTTAAAGCGTCTGTGTTTGCTCACTCAACCTCACCAAACCTCTCAGCCCCAAGAGTGTCCACCCTTATGTCTCAATCAGCTGCGGGTCTAGATATGGTCAACCCAGGTGGCATCACAGCCCCTGAACGAATTTTGTAAGAATTTCTCTCTCTTTCACTGTCTTTGTTTCACGGGTTTTTAAAATTAATTGAGTTTTATAATGGGGTTTAGCTGCTTTTCACTGCTGTGTTTATGCAGCTTTACACCCACTTGACTCACTTACAGAGAGATATCAATACATAGGTTTTAAGATTCTTACTAGTCAGATATATTCTTGGGCGGTGAATAGGGGGTGTTGAGTCCAGTTCCCTGAGCAAGGAGTAGGTCTTGTCTATTACGTATTGGGTTTATGGAACGGTATCTGAGCTAATTTGAAACCCTTGTTTTATGCATCACTCCACCTCACCTTTCCCGTTAGGCAGCCATAGTGTGTTTTCTAACCGTGTGACTCTGTTCTGTTTTGTAATTCAGTTCAAGGGTAGCGGTTTTTACATTCCCTCTATAAGTGATATCTTATGATAAGTGTCTTTTTCTGTGTGACTTATTTCACTTAGAATCGTCGTACCTAAATCCACTCATCATGCTGCTACTAGCCTTATGACGTTGATTTCATGGCTGAGTGATATTCCATTGTACATAAGGACCACAACTTCTTTATCCATTTTTCTCTTTCCTGGGATATTTAAGGTGTAACGAAGTGGAGGTTCTTGTCAACAGAGCAGCCCTAAACTTTGGGGTGCTTGTGTCTTGCTGATTTTTAGTTTTCCCAATTTATACGCCCATGAGTGGAAGTGCCCTATGCTCTCTAAGCTGTGTTTTGTAAATGTTTCAGGACACACCGTACACTTCTCCAGAGTGGCTGTTGGCAATTTACATCCCGCCCATCAGCGTAGCAAGGCTCCCGTTTCTCCGTGGCCTGTCCTGCATTTCTGGTTTTGACACTTTATTCAGCATGGCCCTTTTGACCGATGGGAAGCGAGACTTCGTTGTAGCGCTGATTTGCCTTTCCAGGTTGCTTGGTTGGCCAAAAAGGGCGTATGCGTTTTTTCCTGAATATATTCAGGAAAAAACGCATACGCCCTTTTTGGCCAAGGGCATCATTGTCAAGGTTTTGTCGCTTTGCCTGTGCTTTAAAGGCGATTCGAATCTGCCTCCTGAAATCTGTTTCCTGCAATTCTGCCTTGCTTTCAAATCCTCTTTGTTGCCTTCCCTCAATATATTTGTAGACGAGAGTTATCATTTATAAGTCTGCAGGTTTGTGAATTGCAGTGCCCCTGAGCTCCATTTTTCAACTCGCTCTCTTGGGAGCTGGCCGCAAAAGCGCAGGATTGCTTTAGGCCCTATTCTGCTTCCGGGCGGCAGACTGAGCCCATAGTTAATTCTTCTTCCTGATGGGAAAATAGAGTGACCTGTGCCTGTCCCAACACCTAGAGCTAGTCTCTCATTGGTTCCCCGTCTTCCCGTTCATCCTCAGTTCAAATTGCCACCTGTATGGAACAGGAGGTTAAAGGTGCTGATTCTCCAAGGAGGGAGATTGCTAGTAAAGCGGCTGGAATGGCGAACCCGAGCACAAGGAGATGAGAAATGAGGTGCGTTTTAGAAACCTTTCCCGATCACTCGGTGGACCGTCTTCTGGGTTTCTCATGCATGTTTTCGCTGTAAGAAGATGCCCTTGAACCTGGAGATTTGGGACCCATGGGATGGGTACCACGCAGTATTACTTTAAAGCGTCTGCGTTTGCTCACCCAACCTCACCAAACCTCTCAGCCCCAAGAGTGTCCACCCTTATGTCTCAATCAGCTGCAGGTCTAGATATGGTCAATCCAGGTGGCATCACAGCCCCTGAACGAATTTTGTAAGAATTTCTCTCTCTTTCACTGTCTTTGTTTCACGGGTTTTTAAAATTAATTGAGTTTTATAATGGGGTTTAGCTGCTTTTCACTGCTGTGTTTATGCAGCTTTACACCCACTTGACTCACTTACAGAGAGATATCAATACATAGGTTTTAAGATTCTTACTAGTCAGATATATTCTTGGGCGGTGAATAGGGGGTGTGGAGTCCAGTTCCCTGAGCAAGGAGTAGGTCTTCTCTATTACATATTGGGTTTATGGAACGGTATCTGAGCTAATTTGAAACCCTTGTTTTATGCATCACCCCACCTCACCTTTCCCGTTAGGCAGCCATAGTGTGTTTTCTAACCGTGTGACTCTGTTCTGTTTTGTAATTCAGTTCAAGGGTATCGGTTTTTACATTCCCTCTATAAGTGATATCTTATGATAAGTGTCTTTTTCTGTGTGACTTATTGCACTTAGAATCGTCGTACCTAAATCCACTCATCATGCTGCTACTAGCCTTATGACGTTGATTTCATGGCTGAGTGATATTCCATTGTACATAAGGACCACAACTTCTTTATCCATTTTTCTCTTTCCTGGGATATTTAAGGTGTAACGAAGTGGAGGTTCTTGTCAACAGAGCAGCCCTAAACTTTGGGGTGCTTGTGTCTTGCTGATTTTTAGTTTTCCCAATTTATACGCCCATGAGTGGAAGTGCCCTATGCTCTCTAAGCTGAGTTTTGTAAATGTTTCAGGACACACCGTACACTTCTCCAGAGTGGCTGTTGGCAATTTACATCCCGCCCATCAGCGTAGCAAGGCTCCCGTTTCTCCGTGGCCTGTCCTGCATTTCTGGTTTTGACACTTTATTCAGCATGGCCCTTTTGACCGATGGGAAGCGAGACTTCTTTGTAGCACTGATTTGCCTTTCCAGGTTGCTTGGTTGGCCAAAAAGGGCGTATGCGTTTTTTCCTGAATATATTCAGGAAAAAACGCATACGCCCTTTTTGGCCAAGGGCATCATTGTCGAGGTTTTGCCGCTTTTCCTGTGCTTTAAATGCGATTCGAATCTGCCTCCTGAAATCTGTTTCCTGCAATTCTGCCTTGCTTTCAAATCCTCTTTGTTGCCTTCCCTTGATATATTTGTAGACGAGAGTTATCATTTATAAGTCTGCAGGTTTGTGAATTGCAATGCCCCTGAGCTCCATTTTTCAACTCGCTCTCTTGGGAGCTGGCCGCAAAAGCGCAGGATTGCTTTAGGCCCTATTCTGCTTCCGGGCGGCAGACTGAGCCCGTGCTTAATTCTTCTTCCTGATGGGAAAATAGAGTGACCTGTGCCTGTCCCAACACCTAGAGCTAGTCTCTCATTGGTTCCCCGTCTTCCCGTTCATCCTCAGTTCAAATTGCCACCTGTATGGAACAGGAGGTTAAAGGTGCTGATTCCCAAGGAGGGAGATTGCTAGTAAAGCGGCTGGAATGGCGAACCCGAGCACAAGGAGATGAGAAATGAGGTGCGTTTTAGAAACCTTTCCCGATCACTCGGTGGACCGTCTTCTGGGTTTCTCATGCATGTTTTCGCTGTAGGAAGATGCCCTTGAACCTGGAGATTTGGGACCCATGGGATGGGTACCACGCAGTATTACTTTAAAGCGTCTGCGTTTGCTCACCCAACCTCACCAAACCTCTCAGCCCCAAGAGTGTCCACCCTTATGTCTCAATCTGCTGCAGGTCTAGATATGGTCAATCCAGGTGGCATCACAGCCCCTGAACGAATTTTGTAAGAATTTATCTCCCTTTCACTGTCTTTGTTTCACGGGTTTTTAAAATTAATTGAGTTTTATAATGGGGTTTAGCTGCTTTTCACTGCTGTGTTTATGCAGCTTTACACCCACTTGACTCACTTACAGAGAGATATCAATACATAGGTTTTAAGATTCTTACTAGTCAGATATATTCTTGGGCGGTGAATAGGGGGTGTTGAGTCCAGTTCCCTGAGCAAGGAGTAGGTCTTGTCTATTACGTATTGGGTTTATGGAACGGTATCTGAGCTAATTTGAAACCCTTGTTTTATGCATCACCCCACCTCACCTTTCCCGTTAGGCAGCCATAGTGTGTTTTCTAACCGTGTGACTCTCTTCTGTTTTGTAATTCAGTTCAAGGGTAGCGGTTTTTACATTCCCTCTATAAGTGATATCTTATGATAAGTGTCTTTTTCTGTGTGACTTATTTGACTTAGAATCGTCGTACCTAAATCCACTCATCATGCTGCTACTAGCCTTATGACGTTGATTTCATGGCTGAGTGATATTCCATTGTACGTAAGGACCACAACTTCTTTATCCATTTTTCTCTTTCCTGGGATATTTAAGGTGTAACGAAGTGGAGGTTCTTGTCAACAGAGCAGCCCTAAACTTTGGGGTGCTTGTGTCTTGCTGATTTTTAGTTTTCCCAATTTATACGCCCATGAGTGGAAGTGCCCTATGCTCTCTAAGCTGAGTTTTGTAAATGTTTCAGGACACACCGTACACTTCTCCAGAGTGGCTGTTGGCAATTTACATCCCGCCCATCAGCGTAGCAAGGCTCCCGTTTCTCTGTGGCCTGTCCTGCATTTCTGGTTTTGACACTTTATTCAGCATGGCCCTTTTGACCGATGGGAAGCGAGACTTCTGTGTAGCACTGATTTGCCTTTCCAGGTTGCTTGGTTGGCCAAAAAGGGCGTATGCGTTTTTTCCTGAATATATTCAGGAAAAAACGCATACGCCCTTTTTGGCCAAGGGCATCATTGTCGAGGTTTTGCCGATTTTCCTGTGCTTTAAAGGCGATTCGAATCTGCCTCCTGAAATCTGTTTCCTGCAATTCTGCCTTGCTTTCAAATCCTCTTTGTTGCCTTCCCTCAATATATTTGTAGACGAGAGTTATCATTTATAAGTCTGCAGGTTTGTGAATTGCAGTGCCCCTGAGCTCCATTTTTCAACTCGCTCTCTTGGGAGCTGGCCGCAAAAGCGCAGGATTGCTTTAGGCCCTATTCTGCTTCCGGGCGGCAGACTGAGCCCGTGGTTAATTCTTCTTCCGGATGGGAAAATAGAGTGACCTGTGCCTGTCCCAACACCTAGAGCTAGTCTCTCATTGGTTCCCCGTCTTCCCGTTCATCCTCAGTTCAAATTGCCACCTGTATGGAACAGGAGGTTAAAGGTGCTGATTCTCCAAGGACGGAGATTGCTAGTAAAGTGGCTGGAATGGCGAACCCGAGCACAAGGAGATGAGAAATGAGGTGCGTTTTATAAACCTTTCCCGATCACTCGGTGGACCATCTTCTGGGTTTCTCATGCATGTTTTCGCTGTAGGAAGATTCCCTTGAACCTGGAGATTTGGGACCCATGGGATGGGTACTACGAAGTATTACTTTAAAGCGTCTGCGTTTGCTCACCGAACCTCACCAAACCCCTCAGCCCCAAGAGTGTCCACCCTTATGTCTCAATCAGCTGCGGGTCTAGGTATGGTGAATCCAGGTGGCATCACAGCTCCTGAACGAATTTTGTAAGAATTTCTCTCCCTTTCACTGTCTTTGTTTCACGGGTTTTTAAAATTAATTGAGTTTTATAATGGGGTTTAGCTGCTTTTCACTGCTGTGTTTATGCAGCTTTACACCCACTTGACTCACTTACAGAGAGATATCAATACATAGGTTTTAAGATTCTTACTAGTCAGATATATTCTTGGGCGGTGAATAGGGGGTGTTGAGTCCAGTTCCCTGAGCAAGGAGTAGGTCTTGTCTATTACGTATTGGGTTTATGGAACGGTATCTGAGCTAATTTGAAACCCTTGTTTTATGCATCACTCCACCTCACCTTTCCCGTTAGGCAGCCATAGTGTGTTTTCTAACCGTGTGACTCTGTTCTGTTTTGTAATTCAGTTCAAGGGTAGCGGTTTTTACATTCCCTCTATAAGTGATATCTTATGATAAGTGTCTTTTTCTGTGTGACTTATTTCACTTAGAATCGTCGTACCTAAATCCACTCATCATGCTGCTACTAGCCTTATGACGTTGATTTCATGGCTGAGTGATATTCCATTGTACATAAGGACCACAACTTCTTTATCCATTTTTCTCTTTCCTGGGATATTTAAGGTGTAACGAAGTGGAGGTTCTTGTCAACAGAGCAGCCCTAAACTTTGGGGTGCTTGTGTCTTGCTGATTTTTAGTTTTCCCAATTTATACGCCCATGAGTGGAAGTGTCCTATGCTCTCTAAGCTGAGTTTTGTAAATGTTTCAGGACACAGCGTACACTTCTCCAGAGTGGCTGTTGGCAATTTACATCCCGCCCATCAGCGTAGCAAGGCTCCCGTTTCTCCGTGGCCTGTCCTGCATTTCTGGTTTTGACACTTTATTCAGCATGGCCCTTTTGACCGATGGGAAGCGAGACTTCTTTGTAGCGCTGATTTGCTTTTCCAGGTTGCTTGGTTGGCCAAAAAGGGCGTATGCGTTTTTTCCTGAATATATTCAGGAAAAAACGCATACGCCCTTTTTGGCCAAGGGCATCATTGTCGAGGTTTTGCCGCTTTTCCTGTGCTTTAAAGGCGATTCGAATCTGCCTCCTGAAATCTGTTTCCTGCAATTCTGCCTTGCTTTCAAATCCTCTTTGTTGCCTTCCCTCAATATATTTGTAGACGAGAGTTATCATTTATAAGTCTGCAGGTTTGTGAATTGCAGTGCCCCTGAGCTCCATTTTTCAACTCGCTCTCTTGGGAGCTGGCCGCAAAAGCGCAGGATTGCTTTAGGCCCTATTCTGCTTCCGGGCGGCAGACTGAGCCCGTGGTTAATTCTTCTTCCGGATGGGAAAATAGAGTGACCTGTGCCTGTCCCAACACCTAGAGCTAGTCTCTCATTGGTTCCCCGTCTTCCCGTTCATCCTCAGTTCAAATTGCCACCTGTATGGAACAGGAGGTTAAAGGTGCTGATTCTCCAAGGACGGAGATTGCTAGTAAAGTGGCTGGAATGGCGAACCCGAGCACAAGGAGATGAGAAATGAGGTGCGTTTTATAAACCTTTCCCGATCACTCGGTGGACCATCTTCTGGGTTTCTCATGCATGTTTTCGCTGTAGGAAGATTCCCTTGAACCTGGAGATTTGGGACCCATGGGATGGGTACTACGAAGTATTACTTTAAAGCGTCTGCGTTTGCTCACCGAACCTCACCAAACCCCTCAGCCCCAAGAGTGTCCACCCTTATGTCTCAATCAGCTGCGGGTCTAGGTATGGTGAATCCAGGTGGCATCACAGCTCCTGAACGAATTTTGTAAGAATTTCTCTCCCTTTCACTGTCTTTGTTTCACGGGTTTTTAAAATTAATTGAGTTTTATAATGGGGTTTAGCTGCTTTTCACTGCTGTGTTTATGCAGCTTTACACCCACTTGACTCACTTACAGAGAGATATCAATACATAGGTTTTAAGATTCTTACTAGTCAGATATATTCTTGGGCGGTGAATAGGGGGTGTTGAGTCCAGTTCCCTGAGCAAGGAGTAGGTCTTGTCTATTACGTATTGGGTTTATGGAACGGTATCTGAGCTAATTTGAAACCCTTGTTTTATGCATCACTCCACCTCACCTTTCCCGTTAGGCAGCCATAGTGTGTTTTCTAACCGTGTGACTCTGTTCTGTTTTGTAATTCAGTTCAAGGGTAGCGGTTTTTACATTCCCTCTATAAGTGATATCTTATGATAAGTGTCTTTTTCTGTGTGACTTATTTCACTTATAATCGTCGTACCTAAATCCACTCATCATGCTGCTACTAGCCTTATGACGTTGATTTCATGGCTGAGTGATATTCCATTGTACATAAGGACCACAACTTCTTTATCCATTTTTCTCTTTCCTGGGATATTTAAGGTGTAACGAAGTGGAGGTTCTTGTCAACAGAGCAGCCCTAAACTTTGGGGTGCTTGTGTCTTGCTGATTTTTAGTTTTCCCAATTTATACGCCCATGAGTGGAAGTGTCCTATGCTCTCTAAGCTGAGTTTTGTAAATGTTTCAGGACACAGCGTACACTTCTCCAGAGTGGCTGTTGGCAATTTACATCCCGCCCATCAGCGTAGCAAGGCTCCCGTTTCTCCGTGGCCTGTCCTGCATTTCTGGTTTTGACACTTTATTCAGCATGGCCCTTTTGACCGATGGGAAGCGAGACTTCTTTGTAGCGCTGATTTGCTTTTCCAGGTTGCTTGGTTGGCCAAAAAGGGCGTATGCGTTTTTTCCTGAATATATTCAGGAAAAAACGCATACGCCCTTTTTGGCCAAGGGCATCATTGTCGAGGTTTTGCCGCTTTTCCTGTGCTTTAAAGGCGATTCGAATCTGCCTCCTGAAATCTGTTTCCTGCAATTCTGCCTTGCTTTCAAATCCTCTTTGTTGCCTTCCCTCAATATATTTGTAGACGAGAGTTATCATTTATAAGTCTGCAGGTTTGTGAATTGCAGTGCCCCTGAGCTCCATTTTTCAACTCGCTCTCTTGGGAGCTGGCCGCAAAAGCGCAGGATTGCTTTAGGCCCTATTCTGCTTCCGGGCGGCAGACTGAGCCCATAGTTAATTCTTCTTCCTGATGGGAAAATAGAGTGACCTGTGCCTGTCCCAACACCTAGAGCTAGTCTCTCATTGGTTCCCCGTCTTCCCGTTCATCCTCAGTTCAAATTGCCACCTGTATGGAACAGGAGGTTAAAGGTGCTGATTCTCCAAGGAGGGAGATTGCTAGTAAAGCGGCTGGAATGGCGAACCCGAGCACAAGGAGATGAGAAATGAGGTGCGTTTTAGAAACCTTTCCCGATCACTCGGTGGACCGTCTTCTGGGTTTCTCATGCATGTTTTCGCTGTAAGAAGATGCCCTTGAACCTGGAGATTTGGGACCCATGGGATGGGTACCACGCAGTATTACTTTAAAGCGTCTGCGTTTGCTCACCCAACCTCACCAAACCTCTCAGCCCCAAGAGTGTCCACCCTTATGTCTCAATCAGCTGCAGGTCTAGATATGGTCAATCCAGGTGGCATCACAGCCCCTGAACGAATTTTGTAAGAATTTCTCTCTCTTTCACTGTCTTTGTTTCACGGGTTTTTAAAATTAATTGAGTTTTATAATGGGGTTTAGCTGCTTTTCACTGCTGTGTTTATGCAGCTTTACACCCACTTGACTCACTTACAGAGAGATATCAATACATAGGTTTTAAGATTCTTACTAGTCAGATATATTCTTGGGCGGTGAATAGGGGGTGTGGAGTCCAGTTCCCTGAGCAAGGAGTAGGTCTTGTCTATTATGTATTGGGTTTATGGAACGGTATCTGAGCTAATTTGAAACCCTTGTTTTATGCATCACCCCACCTCACCTTTCCCGTTAGGCAGCCATAGTGTGTTTTCTAACCGTGTGACTCTGTTCTGTTTTGTAATTCAGTTCAAGGGTAGCGGTTTTTACATTCCCTCTATAAGTGATATCTTATGATAAGTGTCTTTTTCTGTGTGACTTATTTCACTTAGAATCGTCGTACCTAAATCCACTCATCATGCTGCTACTAGCCTTATGACGTTGATTTCATGGCTGAGTGATATTCCATTGTACGTAAGGACCACAACTTCTTTATCCATTTTTCTCTTTCCTGGGATATTTAAGGTGTAACGAAGTGGAGGTTCTTGTCAACAGAGCAGCCCTAAACTTTGGGGTGCTTGTGTCTTGCTGATTTTTAGTTTTCCCAATTTATACGCCCATGAGTGGAAGTGCCCTATGCTCTCTAAGCTGAATTTTGTAAATGTTTCAGGACACACCGTACACTTCTCCAGAGTGGCTGTTGGCAATTTACATCCCGCCCATCAGCGTAGCAAGGCTCCCGTTTCTCTGTGGCCTGTCCTGCATTTCTGGTTTTGACACTTTATTCAGCATGGCCCTTTTGACCGATGGGAAGCGAGACTTCTGTGTAGCACTGATTTGCCTTTCCAGGTTGCTTGGTTGGCCAAAAAGGGCGTATGCGTTTTTTCCTGAATATATTCAGGAAAAAACGCATACGCCCTTTTTGGCCAAGGGCATCATTGTCGAGGTTTTGCCGATTTTCCTGTGCTTTAAAGGCGATTCGAATCTGCCTCCTGAAATCTGTTTCCTGCAATTCTGCCTTGCTTTCAAATCCTCTTTGTTGCCTTCCCTCAATATATTTGTAGACGAGAGTTATCATTTATAAGTCTGCAGGTTTGTGAATTGCAGTGCCCCTGAGCTCCATTTTTCAACTCGCTCTCTTGGGAGCTGGCCGCAAAAGCGCAGGATTGCTTTAGGCCCTATTCTGCTTCCGGGCGGCAGACTGAGCCTGTGGTTAATTCTTCATCCTGATGGGAAAATAGAGTGACCTGTGCCTGTCCCAACACCTAGAGCTAGTCTCTCATTGGTTCCCCGTCTTCCCGTTCATCCTCAGTTCAAATTGCCAACTGTATGGAACAGGAGGTTAAAGGTGCTGATTCTCCAAGGAGGCAGATTGCTAGTAAAGCGGCTGGAATGGCGAACCCGAGCACAAGGAGATGAGAAATGAGGTGCGTTTTAGAAACCTTTCCCGATCACTCGGTGGACCGTCTTCTGGGTTTCTCATGCATGTTTTCGATGTAGGAAGATGCCCTTGAACCTGGAGATTTGGGACCCATGGGATGGGTACCACGCAGTATTACTTTAAAGCGTCTGTGTTTGCTCACCGAACCTCTCCAAACCCCTCAGCCCCAAGAGTGTCCACCCTTATGTCTCAATCAGCTGCGGTTTTAGATATGGTCAATCCAGGTGGCATCACAGCGCCTGAACGAATTTTGTAAGAATTTCTCTCCCTTTCACTGTCTTTGTTTCACGGGTTTTTAAAATTAATTGAGTTTTATAATGGGGTTTAGCTGCTTTTCACTGCTGTGTTTATGCAGCTTTACACCCACTTGACTCACTTACAGAGAGATATCAATACATAGGTTTTAAGATTCTTACTAGTCAGATATATTCTTGGGCGGTGAATAGGGGGTGTTGAGTCCAGTTCCCTGAGGAAGGAGTAGGTCTTGTCAATTACGTATTGGGTTTATGGAACGGTATCTGAGCTAATTTGAAACCCTTGTTTTATGCATCACCCCACCTCACCTTTCCCGTTAGGCAGCCATAGTGTGTTTTCTAACCGTGTGACTCTGTTCTGTTTTGTAATTCAGTTCAAGGGTAGCGGTTTTTACATTCCCTCTATAAGTGATATCTTATGATAAGTGTCTTTTTCTGTGTGACTTATTTGACTTAGAATCGTCGTACCTAAATCCACTCATCATGCTGCTACTAGCCTTATGACGTTGATTTCATGGCTGAGTGATATTCCATTGTACATAAGGACCACAACTTCTTTATCCATTTTTCTCTTTCCTGGGATATTTAAGGTGTAACGAAGTGGAGGTCCTTGTCAACAGAGCAGCCCTAAACTTTGGGGTGCTTGTGTCTTGCTGATTTTTAGTTTTCCCAATTTATACGCCCATGAGTGGAAGTGCCCTATGCTCTCTAAGCTGAGTTTTGTAAATGTTTCAGGACACACCGTACACTTCTCCAGAGTGGCTGTTGGCAATTTACATCCCGCCCATCAGCGTAGCAAGGCTCCCGTTTCTCCGTGGCCTGTCCTGCATTTCTGGTTTTGACACTTTATTCAGCATGGCCCTTTGACCGATGGGAAGCGAGACTTCTTTGTAGCGCTGATTTGCCTTTCCAGGTTGCTTGGTTGGCCAAAAAGGGCGTATGCGTTTTTTCCTGAATATATTCAGGAAAAAACGCATACGCCCTTTTTGGCCAAGGGTATCATTGTCGAGGTTATGCCGCTTTTCCTGTGCTTTAAAGGCGATTCGAATCTGCCTCCTGAAATCTGTTTCCTGCAATTCTGCCTTGCTTTCAAATCCTCTTTGTTGCCTTCCCTCAATATATTTGTAGACGAGTGTTATCATTTATAAGTCTGCAGGTTTGTGAATTGCAGTGCCCCTGAGCTCCATTTTTCAACTTGCTCTCTTGGGAGCTGGCCGCAAAAGCGCAGGATTGCTTTAGGCCCTATTCTGCTTCCGGGCGGCAGACTGAGCCTGTGGTTAATTCTTCTTCCTGATGGGAAAATAGAGTGACCTGTGCCTGTCCCAACACCTAGAGCTAGTCTCTCATTGGTTCCCCGTCTTCCCGTTCATCCTCAGTTCAAATCGCCACCTGTATGGAACAGGAGGTTAAAGGTGCTGATTCTCCAAGGAGGGAGATTGCTAGTAAAGCGGCTGGAATGGCGAACCCGAGCACAAGGAGATGAGAAATGAGGTGCGTTTTAGAAACCTTTCCCGATCACTCGGTGGACCGTCTTCTGGGTTTCTCATGCATGTTTTCGATGTAGGAAGATGCCCTTGAACCTGGAGATTTGGGACCCATGCGATGGGTACCACGCAGTATTACTTTAAAGCGTCTGCGTTTGCTCACCGAACCTCACCAAACCCCTCAGCCCCAAGAGTGTCCACCCTTATGTCTCAATCAGCTGCGGGTCTAGATATGGTCAATCCAGGTGGCATCACAGCGCCTGAACGAATTTTGTAAGAATTTCTCTCCCTTTCACTGTCTTTGTTTCACGGGTTTTTAAAATTAATTGAGTTTTATAATGGGGTTTAGCTGCTTTTCACTGCTGTGTTTATGCAGCTTTACACCCACTTGACTCACTTACAGAGAGATATCAATACATAGGTTTTAAGATTCTTACTAGTCAGATATATTCTTGGGCGGTGAATAGGGGGTGTTGAGTCCAGTTCCCTGAGCAAGGAGTAGGTCTTGTCTATTATGTATTGGGTTTATGGAACGGTATCTGAGCTAATTTGAAACCCTTGTTTTATGCATCACCCCACCTCACCTTTCCCGTTAGGCAGCCATAGTGTGTTTTCTAACCGTGTGACTCTGTTCTGTTTTGTAATTCAGTTCAAGGGTAGCGGTTTTTACATTCCCTCTATAAGTGATATCTTATGATAAGTGTCTTTTTCTGTGTGACTTATTGCACTTAGAATCGTCGTACCTAAATCCACTCATCATGCTGCTACTAGCCTTATGACGTTGATTTCATGGCTGAGTGATATTCCATTGTACATAAGGACCACAACTTCTTTATCCATTTTTCTCTTTCCTGGGATATTTAAGGTGTAACGAAGTGGAGGTTCTTGTCAACAGAGCAGCCCTAAACTTTGGGGTGCTTCTGTCTTGCTGATTTTTAGTTTTCCCAATTTATACGCCCATGAGTGGAAGTGCCCTATGCTCTCTAAGCTGAGTTTTGTAAATGTTTCAGGACACACCGTACACTTCTCCAGAGTGGCTGTTGGCAATTTCCATCCCGCCCATCAGCGTAGCAAGGCTCCCGTTTCTCCGTGGCCTGTCCTGCATTTCTGGTTTTGACACTTTATTCAGCATGGCCCTTTTGACCGATGGGAAGCGAGACTTCTTTGTAGCGCTGATTTGCTTTTCCAGGTTGCTTGGTTGGCCAAAAAGGGCGTATGCGTTTTTTCCTGAATATATTCAGGAAAAAACGCATACGCCCTTTTTGGCCAAGGGCATCATTGTCGAGGTTTTGCCGCTTTTCCTGTGCTTTAAAGGCGATTCGAATCTGCCTCCTGAAATCTGTTTCCTGCAATTCTGCCTTGCTTTCAAATCCTCTTTGTTGCCTTCCCTCAATATATTTGTAGACGAGAGTTATCATTTATAAGTCTGCAGGTTTGTGAATTGCAGTGCCCCTGAGCTCCATTTTTCAACTCGCTCTCTTGGGAGCTGGCCGCAAAAGCGCAGGATTGCTTTAGGCCCTATTCTGCTTCCGGGCGGCAGACTGAGCCTGTGGTTAATTCTTCTTCCTGATGGGAAAATAGAGTGACCTGTGCCTGTCCCAACACCTAGAGCTAGTCTCTCATTGGTTCCCCGTCTTCCCGTTCATCCTCAGTTCAAATTGCCACCTGTATGGAACAGGAGGTTAAAGGTGCTGATTCTCCAAGGAGGGAGATTGCTAGTAAAGCGGCTGGAATGGCGAACCCGAGCACAAGGAGACGAGAAATGAGGTGCGTTTTAGAAACCTTTCCCGATCACTCGGTGGACCATCTTCTGGGTTTCTCATGCATGTTTTCGATGTAGGAAGATGCCCTTGAACCTGGAGATTTGGGTCCCATGGGATGGGTACCACGCAGTATTACTTTAAAGCGTCTGCGTTTGCTCACCGAACCTCACCAAACCCCTCAGCCCAAACAGTGTCCACCCTTATGTCTCAATCAGCTGCGGGTCTAGATATGGTCAATCCAGGTGGCATCACAGCGCATGAACGAATTTTGTAAGAATTTCTCTCCCTTTCACTGTCTTTGTTTCACGGGTTTTTAAAATTAATTGAGTTTTATAATGGGGTTTAGCTGCTTTTCACTGCTGTGTTTATGCAGCTTTACACCCACTTGACTCACTTACAGAGAGATATCAATACATAGGTTTTAAGATTCTTACTAGTCAGATATACTCTTGGGCGGTGAATAGGGGGTGGTGAGTCCAGTTCCCTGAGCAAGGAGTAGGTCTTGTCTATTACGTATTGGGTTTATGGAACGGTATCTGAGCTAATTTGAAACCCTTGTTTTATGCATCACCCCACCTCACCTTTGCCGTTAGGCAGCCATAGTGTGTTTTCTAACCCTGTGACTCTGTTCTGTTTTGTAATTCAGTTCAAGGGCAGCGGTTTTTACATTCCCTCTATCGGTGATATCTTATGATAAGTGTCTTTTTCTGTGTGACTTATTACACTTAGAATCGTCGTACCTAAATCCACTCATCATGCTGCTACTAGCCTTATGAGGTTGATTTCATGGCTGAGTGATATTCCATTGTACATAAGGACCACAACTTCTTTATCCATTTTTCTCTTTCCTGGGATATTTAAGGTGTAACGAAGTGGAGGTTCTTGTCAACAGAGCAGCCCTAAACGTTGGGGTGCTTGTGTCTTGCTGATTTTTAGTTTTCCCAATTTATACGCCCATGAGTGGAAGTGCCCTATGGTCTCTAAGCTGAGTTTTGTAAATGTTTCAGGACACACCGTACACTTCTCCAGAGTGGCTGTTGGCAATTTACATCCCGCCCATCAGCGTAGCAAGGCTCCCGTTTCTCCGTGGCCTGTCCTGCATTTCTGGTTTTGACACTTTATTCAGCATGGCCCTTTTGACCGATGGGAAGCGAGACTTCTTTGTAGCGCTGATTTGCCTTTCCAGGTTGCTTGGTTGGCCAAAAAGGGCGTATGCGTTTTTTCCTGAATATATTCAGGAAAAAACGCATACGCCCTTTTTGGCCAAGGGCATCATTGTCGAGGTTTTGCCGCTTTTCCTGTGCTTTAAAGGCGATTCGAATCTGCCTCCTGAAATCTGTTTCCTGCAATTCTGCCTTGCTTTCAAATCCTCTTTGTTGCCTTCCCTCAATATATTTGTAGACGAGAGTTATCATTTATAAGTCTGCAGGTTTGTGAATTGCAGTGCCCCTGAGCTCCATTTTTCAACTCGCTCTCTTGGGAGCTGGCCGCAAAAGCGCAGGATTGCTTTAGGCCCTATTCTGCTTCCGGGCGGCAGACTGAGCCTGTGCTTAATTCTTCTTCCTGATGGGAAAATAGAGTGACCTGTGCCTGTCCCAACACCTAGAGGTAGTCTCTCATTGGTTCCCCGTCTTCCCGTTCATCCTCAGTTCAAATTGCCACCTGTATGGAACAGGAGGTTAAAGGTGCTGATTCTGCAAGGAGGGAGATTGCTAGTAAAGCGGCTGGAATGGCGAACCCGAGCACAAGGAGACGAGAAATGAGGTGCGTTTTAGAAACCTTTCCCGATCACTCGGTGGACCATCTTCTGGGTTTCTCATGCATGTTTTCGATGTAGGCAGATGCCCTTTAACCTGGAGATTTGGGACCCATGGGATGGGTACCACGCAGTATTACTTTAAAGCGTCTGCGTTTGCTCACCGAACCTCACCAAACCCCTCAGCCCCAAGAGTGTCCACCCTTATGTCTCAATCAGCTGCGGGTCTAGATATGGTCAATCCAGGTGGCATCACAGCGCCTGAACGAATTTTGTAAGAATTTCTCTCCCTTTCACTGTCTTTGTTTCACGGGGTTTTAAAATTAATTGAGTTTTATAATGGGGTTTAGCTGCTTTTCACTGCTGTGTTTATGCAGCTTTACACCCACTTGACTCACTTACAGAGAGATATCAATACATAGGTTTTAAGATTCTTACTAGTCAGATATACTCTTGGGCGGTGAATAGGGGGTGTTGAGTCCAGTTCCCTGAGCAAGGAGTAGGTCTTGTCTATTACGTATTGGGTTTATGGAACGGTATCTGAGCTAATTTGAAACCCTTGTTTTATGCATCACCCCACCTCACCTTTCCCATTAGGCAGCCATAGTGTGTTTTCTAACCCTGTGACTCTGTTCTGTTTTGTAATTCAGTTCAAGGGCAGCGGTTTTTACATTCCCTCTATAGGTGATATCTTATGATAAGTGTCTTTTTCTGTGTGACTTATTTCACTTAAAATCGTCGTACCTAAATCCACTCATCATGCTGCTACTAGCCTTATGACGTTGATTTCATGGCTGAGTGATATTCCATTGTACATAAGGACCACAACTTCTTTATCCATTTTTCTCTTTCCTGGGATATTTAAGGTGTAACGAAGTGGAGGTTCTTGTCAACAGAGCAGCCCTAAACTTTGGGGTGCTTGTGTCTTGCTGATTTTTAGTTTTCCCTATTTATACGCCCATGAGTGGAAGTGCCCTATGCTCTCTAAGCTGAGTTTTGTAAATGTTTCAGGACACACCGTACACTTCTCCAGAGTGGCTGTTGGCAATTTACATCCCGCCCATCAGCGTAGCAAGGCTCCCGTTTCTCCGTGGCCTGTCCTGCATTTCTGGTTTTGACACTTTACTCAGCATGGCCCTTTTGACCGATGGGAAGCGAGACTTCTTTGTAGCGCTGATTTGCCTTTCCAGGTTGCTTGGTTGGCCAAAAGGGGCGTATGCGTTTTTTCCTGAATATATTCAGGAAAAAACGCATACGCCCTTTTTGGCCAAGGGCATCATTGTCGAGGTTTTGCCGCTTTTCCTGTGCTTTAAAGGCGATTCGAATCTGCTTCCTGAAATCTGTTTCCTGCAATTCTGCCTTGCTTTCAAATCCTCTTTGTTGCCTTCCCTCAATATATTTGTAGACGAGAGTTATCATTTATAAGTCTGCAGGTTTGTGAATTGCAGTGCCCCTGAGCTCCATTTTTCAACTCGCTCTCTTGGGAGCTGGCCGCAAAAGCGCAGGATTGCTTTAGGCCCTATTCTGCTTCCGGGCGGCAGACTGAGCCTGTGGTTAATTCTTCTTCCTGATGGGAAAATAGAGTGACCTGTGCCTGTCCCAACACCTAGAGCTAGTCTCTCATTGGTTCCCCGTCTTCCCGTTCATCCTCAGTTCAAATTGCCACCTGTATGGAACAGGAGGTTAAAGGTGCTGATTCTCCAAGGAGGGAGATTGCTAGTAAAGCGGCTGGAATGGCGAACCCGAGCACAAGGAGACGAGAAATGAGGTGCGTTTTAGAAACCTTTCCCGATCACTCGGTGGACCATCTTCTGGGTTTCTCATGCATGTTTTCGATGTAGGCAGATGCCCTTGAACCTGGAGATTTGGGACCCATGGGATGGGTACCACGCAGTATTACTTTAAAGCGTCTGCGTTTGCTCACACAACCTCACCAAACCTCTCAGCCCCAAGAGTGTCCACCCTTATATCTCAATCAGCTGCAGGTCTAGGTATGGTCAATCCAGGTGGCATCACAGCCCCTGAACGAATTTTGTGAGAATTTCTCTCTCTTTCACTGTCTTTGTTTCACGGGTTTTTAAAATTAATTGAGTTTTATAATGGGGTTTAGCTGCTTTTCACTGCTGTGTTTATGCAGCTTTACACCCACTTGACTCACTTACAGAGAGATATCAATACATAGGTTTTAAGATTCTTACTAGTCAGATATACTCTTGGGCGGTGAATAGGGGGTGTTGAGTCCAGTTCCCTGAGCAAGGAGTAGGTCTTGTCTATTACGTATTGGGTTTATGGAACGGTATCTGAGCTAATTTGAAACCCTTGTTTTATGCATCACCCCACCTCACCTTTCCCGTTAGGCAGCCATAGTGTGTTTTCTAACCGTGTGACTCTGTTCTGTTTTGTAATTCAGTTCAAGGGCAGCGGTTTTTACATTCCCTCTATAGGTGATATCTTATGATAAGTGTCTTTTTCTGTGTGACTTATTACACTTAGAATCGTCGTACCTAAATCCGCTCATCATGCTGCTACTAGCCTTATGACGTTGATTTCATGGCTGAGTGATATTCCATTGTACATAAGGACCACAACTTCTTTATCCATTTTTCTCTTTCCTGGGATATTTAAGGTGTAACAAAGTGGAGGTTCTTGTCAACAGAGCAGCCCTAAACTTTGGGGTGCTTGTGTCTTGCTGATTTTTAGTTTTCCCAGTTTATACGCCCATGAGTGGAAGTGCCCTATGCTCTCTAAGCTGAGTTTTGTAAATGTTTCAGGACACACCGTACACTTCTCCAGAGTGGCTGTTGGCAATTTACATCCCGCCCATCAGCGTAGCAAGGCTCCCGTTTCTCCGTGGCCTGTCCTGCATTTCTGGTTTTGACACTTTATTCAGCATGGCCCTTTTGACCGATGGGAAGCGAGACTTCTTTGTAGCGCTGATTTGCCTTTCCAGGTTGCTTGGTTGGCCAAAAAGGGCGTATGCGTTTTTTCCTGAATATATTCAGGAAAAAACGCATACGCCCTTTTTGGCCAAGGGCATCATTGTCGAGGTTTTGCCGCTTTTCCTGTGCTTTAAAGGCGATTCGAATCTGCCTCCTGAAATCTGTTTCCTGCAATTCTGCCTTGCTTTCAAATCCTCTTTGTTGCCTTCCCTCAATATATTTGTAGACGAGAGTTATCATTTATAAGTCTGCAGGTTTGTAAATTGCAGTGCCCCTGAGCTCCATTTTTCAACTCGCTCTCTTGGGAGCTGGCCGCAAAAGCGCAGGATTGCTTTAGGCCCTATTCTGCTTCCGGGTGGCAGACTGAGCCTGTGGTTAATTCTTCTTCCTGATGGGAAAATAGAGTGACCTGTGCCTGTCCCAACACCTAGAGCTAGTCTCTCATTGGTTCCCCGTCTTCCCGTTCACCCTCAGTTCAAATTGCCACCTGTATGGAACAGGAGGTTAAAGGTGCTGATTCTCCAAGGAGGGAGATTGCTAGTAAAGCGGCTGGAATGGCGAACCCGAGCACAAGGAGACGAGAAATGAGGTGCGTTTTAGAAACCTTTCCCGATCACTCGGTGGACCATCTTCTGGGTTTCTCATGCATGTTTTCGATGTAGGAAGATGCCCTTGAACCTGGAGATTTGGGACCCATGGGATGGGTACCACACAGTATTACTTTAAAGCGTCTGTGTTTGCTCACTCAACCTCACCAAACCTCTCAGCCCCAAGAGTGTCCACCCTTATGTCTCAATCAGCTGCGGGTCTAGATATGGTCAACCCAGGTGGCATCACAGCCCCTGAACGAATTTTGTAAGAATTTCTCTCTCTTTCACTGTCTTTGTTTCACGGGTTTTTAAAATTAATTGAGTTTTATAATGGGGTTTAGCTGCTTTTCACTGCTGTGTTTATGCAGCTTTACACCCACTTGACTCACTTACAGAGAGATATCAATACATAGGTTTTAAGATTCTTACTAGTCAGATATATTCTTGGGCGGTGAATAGGGGGTGTTGAGTCCAGTTCCCTGAGCAAGGAGTAGGTCTTGTCTATTACGTATTGGGTTTATGGAACGGTATCTGAGCTAATTTGAAACCCTTGTTTTATGCATCACTCCACCTCACCTTTCCCGTTAGGCAGCCATAGTGTGTTTTCTAACCGTGTGACTCTGTTCTGTTTTGTAATTCAGTTCAAGGGTAGCGGTTTTTACATTCCCTCTATAAGTGATATCTTATGATAAGTGTCTTTTTCTGTGTGACTTATTTCACTTAGAATCGTCGTACCTAAATCCACTCATCATGCTGCTACTAGCCTTATGACGTTGATTTCATGGCTGAGTGATATTCCATTGTACATAAGGACCACAACTTCTTTATCCATTTTTCTCTTTCCTGGGATATTTAAGGTGTAACGAAGTGGAGGTTCTTGTCAACAGAGCAGCCCTAAACTTTGGGGTGCTTGTGTCTTGCTGATTTTTAGTTTTCCCAATTTATACGCCCATGAGTGGAAGTGCCCTATGCTCTCTAAGCTGTGTTTTGTAAATGTTTCAGGACACACCGTACACTTCTCCAGAGTGGCTGTTGGCAATTTACATCCCGCCCATCAGCGTAGCAAGGCTCCCGTTTCTCCGTGGCCTGTCCTGCATTTCTGGTTTTGACACTTTATTCAGCATGGCCCTTTTGACCGATGGGAAGCGAGACTTCGTTGTAGCGCTGATTTGCCTTTCCAGGTTGCTTGGTTGGCCAAAAAGGGCGTATGCGTTTTTTCCTGAATATATTCAGGAAAAAATGCATACGCCCTTTTTGGCCAAGGGCATCATTGTCAAGGTTTTGTCGCTTTGCCTGTGCTTTAAAGGCGATTCGAATCTGCCTCCTGAAATCTGTTTCCTGCAATTCTGCCTTGCTTTCAAATCCTCTTTGTTGCCTTCCCTCAATATATTTGTAGACGAGAGTTATCATTTATAAGTCTGCAGATTTGTGAATTGCAGTGCCCCTGAGCTCCATTTTTCAACTCGCTCTCTTGGGAGCTGGCCGCAAAAGCGCAGGATTGCTTTAGGCCCTATTCTGCTTCCGGGCGGCAGACTGAGCCCGTGGTTAATTCTTCTTCCGGATGGGAAAATAGAGTGACCTGTGCCTGTCCCAACACCTAGAGCTAGTCTCTCATTGGTTCCCCGTCTTCCCGTTCATCCTCAGTTCAAATTGCCACCTGTATGGAACAGGAGGTTAAAGGTGCTGATTCTCCAAGGACGGAGATTGCTAGTAAAGTGGCTGGAATGGCGAACACGAGCACAAGGAGATGAGAAATGAGGTGCGTTTTATAAACCTTTCCCGATCACTCGGTGGACCATCTTCTGGGTTTCTCATGCATGTTTTCGCTGTAGGAAGATTCCCTTGAACCTGGAGATTTGGGACCCATGGGATGGGTACTACGAAGTATTACTTTAAAGCGTCTGCGTTTGCTCACCGAACCTCACCAAACCCCTCAGCCCCAAGAGTGTCCACCCTTATGTCTCAATCAGCTGCGGGTCTAGGTATGGTGAATCCAGGTGGCATCACAGCTCCTGAACGAATTTTGTAAGAATTTCTCTCCCTTTCACTGTCTTTGTTTCACGGGTTTTTAAAATTAATTGAGTTTTATAATGGGGTTTAGCTGCTTTTCACTGCTGTGTTTATGCAGCTTTACACCCACTTGACTCACTTACAGAGAGATATCAATACATAGGTTTTAAGATTCTTACTAGTCAGATATATTCTTGGGCGGTGAATAGGGGGTGTTGAGTCCAGTTCCCTGAGCAAGGAGTAGGTCTTGTCTATTACGTATTGGGTTTATGGAACGGTATCTGAGCTAATTTGAAACCCTTGTTTTATGCATCACTCCACCTCACCTTTCCCGTTAGGCAGCCATAGTGTGTTTTCTAACCGTGTGACTCTGTTCTGTTTTGTAATTCAGTTCAAGGGTAGCGGTTTTTACATTCCCTCTATAAGTGATATCTTATGATAAGTGTCTTTTTCTGTGTGACTTATTTCACTTAGAATTGTCGTACCTAAATCCACTCATCATGCTGCTACTAGCCTTATGACGTTGATTTCATGGCTGAGTGATATTCCATTGTACATAAGGACCACAACTTCTTTATCCATTTTTCTCTTTCCTGGGATATTTAAGGTGTAACGAAGTGGAGGTTCTTGTCAACAGAGCAGCCCTAAACTTTGGGGTGCTTGTGTCTTGCTGATTTTTAGTTTTCCCAATTTATACGCCCATGAGTGGAAGTGTCCTATGCTCTCTAAGCTGAGTTTTGTAAATGTTTCAGGACACAGCGTACACTTCTCCAGAGTGGCTGTTGGCAATTTACATCCCGCCCATCAGCGTAGCAAGGCTCCCGTTTCTCCGTGGCCTGTCCTGCATTTCTGGTTTTGACACTTTATTCAGCATGGCCCTTTTGACCGATGGGAAGCGAGACTTCTTTGTAGCGCTGATTTGCTTTTCCAGGTTGCTTGGTTGGCCAAAAAGGGCGTATGCGTTTTTTCCTGAATATATTCAGGAAAAAACGCATACGCCCTTTTTGGCCAAGGGCATCATTGTCGAGGTTTTGCCGCTTTTCCTGTGCTTTAAAGGCGATTCGAATCTGCCTCCTGAAATCTGTTTCCTGCAATTCTGCCTTGCTTTCAAATCCTCTTTGTTGCCTTCCCTCAATATATTTGTAGACGAGAGTTATCATTTATAAGTCTGCAGGTTTGTGAATTGCAGTGCCCCTGAGCTCCATTTTTCAACTCGCTCTCTTGGGAGCTGGCCGCAAAAGCGCAGGATTGCTTTAGGCCCTATTCTGCTTCCGGGCGGCAGACTGAGCCCATAGTTAATTCTTCTTCCTGATGGGAAAATAGAGTGACCTGTGCCTGTCCCAACACCTAGAGCTAGTCTCTCATTGGTTCCCCGTCTTCCCGTTCATCCTCAGTTCAAATTGCCACCTGTATGGAACAGGAGGTTAAAGGTGCTGATTCTCCAAGGAGGGAGATTGCTAGTAAAGCGGCTGGAATGGCGAACCCGAGCACAAGGAGATGAGAAATGAGGTGCGTTTTAGAAACCTTTCCCGATCACTCGGTGGACCGTCTTCTGGGTTTCTCATGCATGTTTTCGCTGTAAGAAGATGCCCTTGAACCTGGAGATTTGGGACCCATGGGATGGGTACCACGCAGTATTACTTTAAAGCGTCTGCGTTTGCTCACCCAACCTCACCAAACCTCTCAGCCCCAAGAGTGTCCACCCTTATGTCTCAATCAGCTGCAGGTCTAGATATGGTCAATCCAGGTGGCATCACAGCCCCTGAACGAATTTTGTAAGAATTTCTCTCTCTTTCACTGTCTTTGTTTCACGGGTTTTTAAAATTAATTGAGTTTTATAATGGGGTTTAGCTGCTTTTCACTGCTGTGTTTATGCAGCTTTACACCCACTTGACTCACTTACAGAGAGATATCAATACATAGGTTTTAAGATTCTTACTAGTCAGATATATTCTTGGGCGGTGAATAGGGGGTGTGGAGTCCAGTTCCCTGAGCAAGGAGTAGGTCTTCTCTATTACATATTGGGTTTATGGAACGGTATCTGAGCTAATTTGAAACCCTTGTTTTATGCATCACCCCACCTCACCTTTCCCGTTAGGCAGCCATAGTGTGTTTTCTAACCGTGTGACTCTGTTCTGTTTTGTAATTCAGTTCAAGGGTATCGGTTTTTACATTCCCTCTATAAGTGATATCTTATGATAAGTGTCTTTTTCTGTGTGACTTATTGCACTTAGAATCGTCGTACCTAAATCCACTCATCATGCTGCTACTAGCCTTATGACGTTGATTTCATGGCTGAGTGATATTCCATTGTACATAAGGACCACAACTTCTTTATCCATTTTTCTCTTTCCTGGGATATTTAAGGTGTAACGAAGTGGAGGTTCTTGTCAACAGAGCAGCCCTAAACTTTGGGGTGCTTGTGTCTTGCTGATTTTTAGTTTTCCCAATTTATACGCCCATGAGTGGAAGTGCCCTATGCTCTCTAAGCTGAGTTTTGTAAATGTTTCAGGACACACCGTACACTTCTCCAGAGTGGCTGTTGGCAATTTACATCCCGCCCATCAGCGTAGCAAGGCTCCCGTTTCTCCGTGGCCTGTCCTGCATTTCTGGTTTTGACACTTTATTCAGCATGGCCCTTTTGACCGATGGGAAGCGAGACTTCTTTGTAGCACTGATTTGCCTTTCCAGGTTGCTTGGTTGGCCAAAAAGGGCGTATGCGTTTTTTCCTGAATATATTCAGGAAAAAACGCATACGCCCTTTTTGGCCAAGGGCATCATTGTCGAGGTTTTGCCGCTTTTCCTGTGCTTTAAATGCGATTCGAATCTGCCTCCTGAAATCTGTTTCCTGCAATTCTGCCTTGCTTTCAAATCCTCTTTGTTGCCTTCCCTTGATATATTTGTAGACGAGAGTTATCATTTATAAGTCTGCAGGTTTGTGAATTGCAATGCCCCTGAGCTCCATTTTTCAACTCGCTCTCTTGGGAGCTGGCCGCAAAAGCGCAGGATTGCTTTAGGCCCTATTCTGCTTCCGGGCGGCAGACTGAGCCCGTGCTTAATTCTTCTTCCTGATGGGAAAATAGAGTGACCTGTGCCTGTCCCAACACCTAGAGCTAGTCTCTCATTGGTTCCCCGTCTTCCCGTTCATCCTCAGTTCAAATTGCCACCTGTATGGAACAGGAGGTTAAAGGTGCTGATTCCCAAGGAGGGAGATTGCTAGTAAAGCGGCTGGAATGGCGAACCCGAGCACAAGGAGATGAGAAATGAGGTGCGTTTTAGAAACCTTTCCCGATCACTCGGTGGACCGTCTTCTGGGTTTCTCATGCATGTTTTCGCTGTAGGAAGATGCCCTTGAACCTGGAGATTTGGGACCCATGGGATGGGTACCACGCAGTATTACTTTAAAGCGTCTGCGTTTGCTCACCCAACCTCACCAAACCTCTCAGCCCCAAGAGTGTCCACCCTTATGTCTCAATCAGCTGCAGGTCTAGATATGGTCAATCCAGGTGGCATCACAGCCCCTGAACGAATTTTGTAAGAATTTATCTCCCTTTCACTGTCTTTGTTTCACGGGTTTTTAAAATTAATTGAGTTTTATAATGGGGTTTAGCTGCTTTTCACTGCTGTGTTTATGCAGCTTTACACCCACTTGACTCACTTACAGAGAGATATCAATACATAGGTTTTAAGATTCTTACTAGTCAGATATATTCTTGGGCGGTGAATAGGGGGTGTTGAGTCCAGTTCCCTGAGCAAGGAGTAGGTCTTGTCTATTACGTATTGGGTTTATGGAACGGTATCTGAGCTAATTTGAAACCCTTGTTTTATGCATCACCCCACCTCACCTTTCCCGTTAGGCAGCCATAGTGTGTTTTCTAACCGTGTGACTCTCTTCTGTTTTGTAATTCAGTTCAAGGGTAGCGGTTTTTACATTCCCTCTATAAGTGATATCTTATGATAAGTGTCTTTTTCTGTGTGACTTATTTGACTTAGAATCGTCGTACCTAAATCCACTCATCATGCTGCTACTAGCCTTATGACGTTGATTTCATGGCTGAGTGATATTCCATTGTACGTAAGGACCACAACTTCTTTATCCATTTTTCTCTTTCCTGGGATATTTAAGGTGTAACGAAGTGGAGGTTCTTGTCAACAGAGCAGCCCTAAACTTTGGGGTGCTTGTGTCTTGCTGATTTTTAGTTTTCCCAATTTATACGCCCATGAGTGGAAGTGCCCTATGCTCTCTAAGCTGAGTTTTGTAAATGTTTCAGGACACACCGTACACTTCTCCAGAGTGGCTGTTGGCAATTTACATCCCGCCCATCAGCGTAGCAAGGCTCCCGTTTCTCTGTGGCCTGTCCTGCATTTCTGGTTTTGACACTTTATTCAGCATGGCCCTTTTGACCGATGGGAAGCGAGACTTCTGTGTAGCACTGATTTGCCTTTCCAGGTTGCTTGGTTGGCCAAAAAGGGCGTATGCGTTTTTTCCTGAATATATTCAGGAAAAAACGCATACGCCCTTTTTGGCCAAGGGCATCATTGTCGAGGTTTTGCCGATTTTCCTGTGCTTTAAAGGCGATTCGAATCTGCCTCCTGAAATCTGTTTCCTGCAATTCTGCCTTGCTTTCAAATCCTCTTTTTTGCCTTCCCTCAATATATTTGTAGACGAGAGTTATCATTTATAAGTCTGCAGGTTTGTGAATTGCAGTGCCCCTGAGCTCCATTTTTCAACTCGCTCTCTTGGGAGCTGGCCGCAAAAGCGCAGGATTGCTTTAGGCCCTATTCTGCTTCCGGGCGGCAGACTGAGCCTGTGGTTAATTCTTCATCCTGATGGGAAAATAGAGTGACCTGTGCCTGTCCCAACACCTAGAGCTAGTCTCTCATTGGTTCCCCGTCTTCCCGTTCATCCTCAGTTCAAATTGCCAACTGTATGGAACAGGAGGTTAAAGGTGCTGATTCTCCAAGGAGGCAGATTGCTAGTAAAGCGGCTGGAATGGCGAACCCGAGCACAAGGAGATGAGAAATGAGGTGCGTTTTAGAAACCTTTCCCGATCACTCGGTGGACCGTCTTCTGGGTTTCTCATGCATGTTTTCGATGTAGGAAGATGCCCTTGAACCTGGAGATTTGGGACCCATGGGATGGGTACCACGCAGTATTACTTTAAAGCGTCTGTGTTTGCTCACCGAACCTCTCCAAACCCCTCAGCCCCAAGAGTGTCCACCCTTATGTCTCAATCAGCTGCGGTTTTAGATATGGTCAATCCAGGTGGCATCACAGCGCCTGAACGAATTTTGTAAGAATTTCTCTCCCTTTCACTGTCTTTGTTTCACGGGTTTTTAAAATTAATTGAGTTTTATAATGGGGTTTAGCTGCTTTTCACTGCTGTGTTTATGCAGCTTTACACCCACTTGACTCACTTACAGAGAGATATCAATACATAGGTTTTAAGATTCTTACTAGTCAGATATATTCTTGGGCGGTGAATAGGGGGTGTTGAGTCCAGTTCCCTGAGGAAGGAGTAGGTCTTGTCAATTACGTATTGGGTTTATGGAACGGTATCTGAGCTAATTTGAAACCCTTGTTTTATGCATCACCCCACCTCACCTTTCCCGTTAGGCAGCCATAGTGTGTTTTCTAACCGTGTGACTCTGTTCTGTTTTGTAATTCAGTTCAAGGGTAGCGGTTTTTACATTCCCTCTATAAGTGATATCTTATGATAAGTGTCTTTTTCTGTGTGACTTATTTGACTTAGAATCGTCGTACCTAAATCCACTCATCATGCTGCTACTAGCCTTATGACGTTGATTTCATGGCTGAGTGATATTCCATTGTACATAAGGACCACAACTTCTTTATCCATTTTTCTCTTTCCTGGGATATTTAAGGTGTAACGAAGTGGAGGTCCTTGTCAACAGAGCAGCCCTAAACTTTGGGGTGCTTGTGTCTTGCTGATTTTTAGTTTTCCCAATTTATACGCCCATGAGTGGAAGTGCCCTATGCTCTCTAAGCTGAGTTTTGTAAATGTTTCAGGACACACCGTACACTTCTCCAGAGTGGCTGTTGGCAATTTACATCCCGCCCATCAGCGTAGCAAGGCTCCCGTTTCTCCGTGGCCTGTCCTGCATTTCTGGTTTTGACACTTTATTCAGCATGGCCCTTTGACCGATGGGAAGCGAGACTTCTTTGTAGCGCTGATTTGCCTTTCCAGGTAGCTTGGTTGGCCAAAAAGGGCGTATGCGTTTTTTCCTGAATATATTCAGGAAAAAACGCATACGCCCTTTTTGGCCAAGGGTATCATTGTCGAGGTTATGCCGCTTTTCCTGTGCTTTAAAGGCGATTCGAATCTGCCTCCTGAAATCTGTTTCCTGCAATTCTGCCTTGCTTTCAAATCCTCTTTGTTGCCTTCCCTCAATATATTTGTAGACGAGTGTTATCATTTATAAGTCTGCAGGTTTGTGAATTGCAGTGCCCCTGAGCTCCATTTTTCAACTTGCTCTCTTGGGAGCTGGCCGCAAAAGCGCAGGATTGCTTTAGGCCCTATTCTGCTTCCGGGCGGCAGACTGAGCCTGTGGTTAATTCTTCTTCCTGATGGGAAAATAGAGTGACCTGTGCCTGTCCCAACACCTAGAGCTAGTCTCTCATTGGTTCCCCGTCTTCCCGTTCATCCTCAGTTCAAATCGCCACCTGTATGGAACAGGAGGTTAAAGGTGCTGATTCTCCAAGGAGGGAGATTGCTAGTAAAGCGGCTGGAATGGCGAACCCGAGCACAAGGAGATGAGAAATGAGGTGCGTTTTAGAAACCTTTCCCGATCACTCGGTGGACCGTCTTCTGGGTTTCTCATGCATGTTTTCGATGTAGGAAGATGCCCTTGAACCTGGAGATTTGGGACCCATGCGATGGGTACCACGCAGTATTACTTTAAAGCGTCTGCGTTTGCTCACCGAACCTCACCAAACCCCTCAGCCCCAAGAGTGTCCACCCTTATGTCTCAATCAGCTGCGGGTCTAGATATGGTCAATCCAGGTGGCATCACATCGCCTGAACGAAATTTGTAAGAATTTCTCTCCCTTTCACTGTCTTTGTTTCACGGGTTTTTAAAATTAATTGAGTTTTATAATGGGGTTTAGCTGCTTTTCACTGCTGTGTTTATGCAGCTTTACACCCACTTGACTCACTTACAGAGAGATATCAATACATAGGTTTTAAGATTCTTACTAGTCAGATATATTCTTGGGCGGTGAATAGGGGGTGTTGAGTCCAGTTCCCTGAGCAAGGAGTAGGTCTTGTCTATTATGTATTGGGTTTATGGAACGGTATCTGAGCTAATTTGAAACCCTTGTTTTATGCATCACCCCACCTCACCTTTCCCGTTAGGCAGCCATAGTGTGTTTTCTAACCGTGTGACTCTGTTCTGTTTTGTAATTCAGTTCAAGGGTAGCGGTTTTTACATTCCCTCTATAAGTGATATCTTATGATAAGTGTCTTTTTCTGTGTGACTTATTGCACTTAGAATCGTCGTACCTAAATCCACTCATCATGCTGCTACTAGCCTTATGACGTTGATTTCATGGCTGAGTGATATTCCATTGTACATAAGGACCACAACTTCTTTATCCATTTTTCTCTTTCCTGGGATATTTAAGGTGTAACGAAGTGGAGGTTCTTGTCAACAGAGCAGCCCTAAACTTTGGGGTGCTTCTGTCTTGCTGATTTTTAGTTTTCCCAATTTATACGCCCATGAGTGGAAGTGCCCTATGCTCTCTAAGCTGAGTTTTGTAAATGTTTCAGGACACACCGTACACTTCTCCAGAGTGGCTGTTGGCAATTTCCATCCCGCCCATCAGCGTAGCAAGGCTCCCGTTTCTCCGTGGCCTGTCCTGCATTTCTGGTTTTGACACTTTATTCAGCATGGCCCTTTTGACCGATGGGAAGCGAGACTTCTTTGTAGCCCTGATTTGCCTTTCCAGGTTGCTTGGTTGGCCAAAAAGGGCGTATGCGTTTTTTCCTGAATATATTCAGGAAAAAACGCATACGCCCTTTTTGGCCAAGGGCATCATTGTCGAGGTTTTGCCGCTTTTCCTGTGCTTTAAAGGCGATTCGAATCTGCCTCCTGAAATCTGTTTCCTGCAATTCTGCCTTGCTTTCAAATCCTCTTTGTTGCCTTCCCTCAATATATTTGTAGACGAGAGTTATCATTTATAAGTCTGCAGGTTTGTGAATTGCAGTGCCCCTGAGCTCCATTTTTCAACTCGCTCTCTTGGGAGCTGGCCGCAAAAGCGCAGGATTGCTTTAGGCCCTATTCTGCTTCCGGGCGGCAGACTGAGCCCGTGGTTAATTCTTCTTCCTGATGGGAAAATAGAGTGACCTGTGCCTGTCCCAAAACCTAGAGCTAGTCTCTCATTGGTTCCCCGTCTTCCCGATCATCCTCAGTTCAAATTGCCACCTGTATGGAACAGGAGGTTAAAGGTGCTGATTCTCCAAGGAGGGAGATTGCTAGTAAAGCGGCTGGAATGGCGAACCCGAGCACAAGGAGATGAGAAATGAGGTGCGTTTTAGAAACCTTTCCCGATCACTCGGTGGACCGTCTTCTGGGTTTCTCATGCATGTTTTCGATGTAGGAAGATACCCTTGAACCTGGAGATTTGGGACCCATGCGATGGGTACCACGCAGTATTACTTTAAAGCGTCTGCGTTTGCTCACCGAACCTCACCAAACCCCTCAGCCCCAAGAGTGTCCACCCTTATGCCTCAATCAGCTGCGGGTCTAGATATGGTCAATCCAGGTGGCATCACAGCGCCTGAACGAATTTTGTAAGAATTTCTCTCCCTTTCACTGTCTTTGTTTCACGGGTTTTTAAAATTAATTGAGTTTTATAATGGGGTTTAGCTGCTTTTCACTGCTGTGTTTATGCAGCTTTACACCCACTTGACTCACTTACAGAGAGATATCAATACATAGGTTTTAAGATTCTTACTAGTCAGATATATTCTTGGGCGGTGAATAGGGGGTGTTGAGTCCAGTTTCCTGAGCAAGGAGTAGGTCTTGTCTATTACGTATTGGGTTTATGGAACGGTATCTGAGCTAATTTGAAACCCTTGTTTTATGCATCACCCCACCTCACCTTTCCCGTTAGGCAGCCATAGTGTGTTTTCTAACCGTGTGACTCTGTTCTGTTTTGTAATTCAGTTCAAGGGTAGCGGTTTTTACATTCCCTCTATAAGTGATATCTTATGATAAGTGTCTTTTTCTGTGTGACTTATTGCACTTAGAATCGTCGTACCTAAATCCACTCATCATGCTGCTACTAGCCTTATGACGTTGATTTCATGGCTGAGTGATATTCCATTGTACATAAGGACCACAACTTCTTTATCCATTTTTCTCTTTCCTGGGATATTTAAGGTGTAACGAAGTGGAGGTTCTTGTCAACAGAGCAGCCCTAAACTTTGGGGTGCTTCTGTCTTGCTGATTTTTAGTTTTCCCAATTTATACGCCCATGAGTGGAAGTGCCCTATGCTCTCTAAGCTGAGTTTTGTAAATGTTTCAGGACACACCGTACACTTCTCCAGAGTGGCTGTTGGCAATTTACATCCCACCCATCAGCGTAGCAAGGCTCCCGTTTCTCCGTGGCCTGTCCTGCATTTCTGGTTTTGACACTTTACTCAGCATGGCCCTTTTGACCGATGGGAAGCGAGACTTCTTTGTAGCGCTGATTTGCCTTTCCAGGTTGCTTGGTTGGCTAAAAAGGGCGTATGCGTTTTTTCCTGATTATATTCAGGAAAAAACGCATACGCCCTTTTTGGCCAAGGGAATCATTGTCGAGGTTTTGCCGCTTTTCCTGTGCTTTAAAGGCGATTCGAATCTGCCTCCTGAAATCTGTTTCCTGCAATTCTGCCTTGCTTTCAAATCCTCTTTGTTGCCTTCCCTCAATATATTTGTAGACGAGAGTTATCATTTATAAGTCTGCAGGTTTGTGAATTGCAGAGCCCCTGAGCTCCATTTTTCAACTCGCTCTCTTGGGAGCTGGCCGCAAAAGCGCAGGATTGCTTTAGGCCCTATTCTGCTTCCGGGCGGCAGACTGAGCCCGTGGTTAATTCTTCTTCCTGATGGGAAAATAGAGTGACCTGTGCCTGTCCCAACACCTAGAGCTAGTCTCTCATTGGTTCCCCGTCTTCCCGTTCATCCTCAGTTCAAATTGCCACCTGTATGGAACAGGAGGTTAAAGGTGCTGATTCTCCAAGGAGGGAGATTGCTAGTAAAGCGCCTGGAATGGCGAACCCGAGCACAAGGAGATGAGAAATGAGGTGCGTTTTAGAAACCTTTCCCGATCACTCGGTGGACCGTCTTCTGGGTTTCTCATGCATGTTTTCGATGTAGGAAGATGCCCTTGAACCTGGAGATTTGGGACCCATGCGATGGGTACCACGCAGTATTACTTTAAAGCATCTGCGTTTGCTCACCGAACCTCACCAAACCCCTCAGCCCCAAGAGTGTCCACCCTTATGTCTCAATCAGCTGCGGGTCTAGATATGGTCAATCCAGGTGGCATCACAGCGCCTGAACGAATTTTGTAAGAATTTCTCTCCCTTTCACTGTCTTTGTTTCACGGGTTTTTAAAATTAATTGAGTTTTATAATGGGGTTTAGCTGCTTTTCACTGCTGTGTTTATGCAGCTTTACACCCACTTGACTCACTTACAGAGAGATATCAATACATAGGTTTTAAGATTCTTACTAGTCAGATATATTCTTGGGCGGTGAATAGGGGGTGTTGAGTCCAGTTCCCTGAGGAAGGAGTAGGTCTTGTCAATTACGTATTGGGTTTATGGAACGGTATCTGAGCTAATTTGAAACCCTTGTTTTATGCATCACCCCACCTCACCTTTCCCGTTAGGCAGCCATAGTGTGTTTTCTAACCGTGTGACTCTGTTCTGTTTTGTAATTCAGTTCAAGGGTAGCGGTTTTTACATTCCCTCTATAAGTGATATCTTATGATAAGTGTCTTTTTCTGTGTGACTTATTTGACTTAGAATCGTCGTACCTAAATCCACTCATCATGCTGCTACTAGCCTTATGACGTTGATTTCATGGCTGAGTGATATTCCATTGTACATAAGGACCACAACTTCTTTATCCATTTTTCTCTTTCCTGGGATATTTAAGGTGTAACGAAGTGGAGGTCCTTGTCAACAGAGCAGCCCTAAACTTTGGGGTGCTTGTGTCTTGCTGATTTTTAGTTTTCCCAATTTATACGCCCATGAGTGGAAGTGCCCTATGCTCTCTAAGCTGAGTTTTGTAAATGTTTCAGGACACACCGTACACTTCTCCAGAGTGGCTGTTGGCAATTTACATCCCGCCCATCAGCGTAGCAAGGCTCCCGTTTCTCCGTGGCCTGTCCTGCATTTCTGGTTTTGACACTTTATTCAGCATGGCCCTTTGACCGATGGGAAGCGAGACTTCTTTGTAGCGCTGATTTGCCTTTCCAGGTTGCTTGGTTGGCCAAAAAGGGCGTATGCGTTTTTTCCTGAATATATTCAGGAAAAAACGCATACGCCCTTTTTGGCCAAGGGTATCATTGTCGAGGTTATGCCGCTTTTCCTGTGCTTTAAAGGCGATTCGAATCTGCCTCCTGAAATCTGTTTCCTGCAATTCTGCCTTGCTTTCAAATCCTCTTTGTTGCCTTCCCTCAATATATTTGTAGACGAGTGTTATCATTTATAAGTCTGCAGGTTTGTGAATTGCAGTGCCCCTGAGCTCCATTTTTCAACTTGCTCTCTTGGGAGCTGGCCGCAAAAGCGCAGGATTGCTTTAGGCCCTATTCTGCTTCCGGGCGGCAGACTGAGCCTGTGGTTAATTCTTCTTCCTGATGGGAAAATAGAGTGACCTGTGCCTGTCCCAACACCTAGAGCTAGTCTCTCATTGGTTCCCCGTCTTCCCGTTCATCCTCAGTTCAAATCGCCACCTGTATGGAACAGGAGGTTAAAGGTGCTGATTCTCCAAGGAGGGAGATTGCTAGTAAAGCGGCTGGAATGGCGAACCCGAGCACAAGGAGATGAGAAATGAGGTGCGTTTTAGAAACCTTTCCCGATCACTCGGTGGACCGTCTTCTGGGTTTCTCATGCATGTTTTCGATGTAGGAAGATGCCCTTGAACCTGGAGATTTGGGACCCATGCGATGGGTACCACGCAGTATTACTTTAAAGCGTCTGCGTTTGCTCACCGAACCTCACCAAACCCGTCAGCCCCAAGAGTGTCCACCCTTATGTCTCAATCAGCTGCGGGTCTAGATATGGTCAATCCAGGTGGCATCACAGCGCCTGAACGAATTTTGTAAGAATTTCTCTCCCTTTCACTGTCTTTGTTTCACGGGTTTTTAAAATTAATTGAGTTTTATAATGGGGTTTAGCTGCTTTTCACTGCTGTGTTTATGCAGCTTTACACCCACTTGACTCACTTACAGAGAGATATCAATACATAGGTTTTAAGATTCTTACTAGTCAGATATATTCTTGGGCGGTGAATAGGGGGTGTTGAGTCCAGTTCCCTGAGCAAGGAGTAGGTCTTGTCTATTATGTATTGGGTTTATGGAACGGTATCTGAGCTAATTTGAAACCCTTGTTTTATGCATCACCCCACCTCACCTTTCCCGTTAGGCAGCCATAGTGTGTTTTCTAACCGTGTGACTCTGTTCTGTTTTGTAATTCAGTTCAAGGGTAGCGGTTTTTACATTCCCTCTATAAGTGATATCTTATGATAAGTGTCTTTTTCTGTGTGACTTATTGCACTTAGAATCGTCGTACCTAAATCCACTCATCATGCTGCTACTAGCCTTATGACGTTGATTTCATGGCTGAGTGATATTCCATTGTACATAAGGACCACAACTTCTTTATCCATTTTTCTCTTTCCTGGGATATTTAAGGTGTAACGAAGTGGAGGTTCTTGTCAACAGAGCAGCCCTAAACTTTGGGGTGCTTCTGTCTTGCTGATTTTTAGTTTTCCCAATTTATACGCCCATGAGTGGAAGTGCCCTATGCTCTCTAAGCTGAGTTTTGTAAATGTTTCAGGACACACCGTACACTTCTCCAGAGTGGCTGTTGGCAATTTCCATCCCGCCCATCAGCGTAGCAAGGCTCCCGTTTCTCCGTGGCCTGTCCTGCATTTCTGGTTTTGACACTTTATTCAGCATGGCCCTTTTGACCGATGGGAAGCGAGACTTCTTTGTAGCGCTGATTTGCTTTTCCAGGTTGCTTGGTTGGCCAAAAAGGGCGTATGCGTTTTTTCCTGAATATATTCAGGAAAAAACGCATACGCCCTTTTTGGCCAAGGGCATCATTGTCGAGGTTTTGCCGCTTTTCCTGTGCTTTAAAGGCGATTCGAATCTGCCTCCTGAAATCTGTTTCCTGCAATTCTGCCTTGCTTTCAAATCCTCTTTGTTGCCTTCCCTCAATATATTTGTAGACGAGAGTTATCATTTATAAGTCTGCAGGTTTGTGAATTGCAGTGCCCCTGAGCTCCATTTTTCAACTCGCTCTCTTGGGAGCTGGCCGCAAAAGCGCAGGATTGCTTTAGGCCCTATTCTGCTTCCGGGCGGCAGACTGAGCCTGTGGTTAATTCTTCTTCCTGATGGGAAAATAGAGTGACCTGTGCCTGTCCCAACACCTAGAGCTAGTCTCTCATTGGTTCCCCGTCTTCCCGTTCATCCTCAGTTCAAATTGCCACCTGTATGGAACAGGAGGTTAAAGGTGCTGATTCTCCAAGGAGGGAGATTGCTAGTAAAGCGGCTGGAATGGCGAACCCGAGCACAAGGAGACGAGAAATGAGGTGCGTTTTAGAAACCTTTCCCGATCACTCGGTGGACCATCTTCTGGGTTTCTCATGCATGTTTTCGATGTAGGAAGATGCCCTTGAACCTGGAGATTTGGGTCCCATGGGATGGGTACCACGCAGTATTACTTTAAAGCGTCTGCGTTTGCTCACCGAACCTCACCAAACCCCTCAGCCCAAACAGTGTCCACCCTTATGTCTCAATCAGCTGCGGGTCTAGATATGGTCAATCCAGGTGGCATCACAGCGCATGAACGAATTTTGTAAGAATTTCTCTCCCTTTCACTGTCTTTGTTTCACGGGTTTTTAAAATTAATTGAGTTTTATAATGGGGTTTAGCTGCTTTTCACTGCTGTGTTTATGCAGCTTTACACCCACTTGACTCACTTACAGAGAGATATCAATACATAGGTTTTAAGATTCTTACTAGTCAGATATACTCTTGGGCGGTGAATAGGGGGTGGTGAGTCCAGTTCCCTGAGCAAGGAGTAGGTCTTGTCTATTACGTATTGGGTTTATGGAACGGTATCTGAGCTAATTTGAAACCCTTGTTTTATGCATCACCCCACCTCACCTTTGCCGTTAGGCAGCCATAGTGTGTTTTCTAACCCTGTGACTCTGTTCTGTTTTGTAATTCAGTTCAAGGGCAGCGGTTTTTACATTCCCTCTATCGGTGATATCTTATGATAAGTGTCTTTTTCTGTGTGACTTATTACACTTAGAATCGTCGTACCTAAATCCACTCATCATGCTGCTACTAGCCTTATGACGTTGATTTCATGGCTGAGTGATATTCCATTGTACATAAGGACCACAACTTCTTTATCCATTTTTCTCTTTCCTGGGATATTTAAGGTGTAACGAAGTGGAGGTTCTTGTCAACAGAGCAGCCCTAAACGTTGGGGTGCTTGTGTCTTGCTGATTTTTAGTTTTCCCAATTTATACGCCCATGAGTGGAAGTGCCCTATGGTCTCTAAGCTGAGTTTTGTAAATGTTTCAGGACACACCGTACACTTCTCCAGAGTGGCTGTTGGCAATTTACATCCCGCCCATCAGCGTAGCAAGGCTCCCGTTTCTCCGTGGCCTGTCCTGCATTTCTGGTTTTGACACTTTATTCAGCATGGCCCTTTTGACCGATGGGAAGCGAGACTTCTTTGTAGCGCTGATTTGCCTTTCCAGGTTGCTTGGTTGGCCAAAAAGGGCGTATGCGTTTTTTCCTGAATATATTCAGGAAAAAACGCATACGCCCTTTTTGGCCAAGGGCATCATTGTCGAGGTTTTGCCGCTTTTCCTGTGCTTTAAAGGCGATTCGAATCTGCCTCCTGAAATCTGTTTCCTGCAATTCTGCCTTGCTTTCAAATCCTCTTTGTTGCCTTCCCTCAATATATTTGTAGACGAGAGTTATCATTTATAAGTCTGCAGGTTTGTGAATTGCAGTGCCCCTGAGCTCCATTTTTCAACTCGCTCTCTTGGGAGCTGGCCGCAAAAGCGCAGGATTGCTTTAGGCCCTATTCTGCTTCCGGGCGGCAGACTGAGCCTGTGCTTAATTGTTCTTCCTGATGGGAAAATAGAGTGACCTGTGCCTGTCCCAACACCTAGAGGTAGTCTCTCATTGGTTCCCCGTCTTCCCGTTCATCCTCAGTTCAAATTGCCACCTGTATGGAACAGGAGGTTAAAGGTGCTGATTCTGCAAGGAGGGAGATTGCTAGTAAAGCGGCTGGAATGGCGAACCCGAGCACAAGGAGACGAGAAATGAGGTGCGTTTTAGAAACCTTTCCCGATCACTCGGTGGACCATCTTCTGGGTTTCTCATGCATGTTTTCGATGTAGGCAGATGCCCTTTAACCTGGAGATTTGGGACCCATGGGATGGGTACCACGCAGTATTACTTTAAAGCGTCTGCGTTTGCTCACCGAACCTCACCAAACCCCTCAGCCCCAAGAGTGTCCACCCTTATGTCTCAATCAGCTGCGGGTCTAGATATGGTCAATCCAGGTGGCATCACAGCGCCTGAACGAATTTTGTAAGAATTTCTCTCCCTTTCACTGTCTTTGTTTCACGGGGTTTTAAAATTAATTGAGTTTTATAATGGGGTTTAGCTGCTTTTCACTGCTGTGTTTATGCAGCTTTACACCCACTTGACTCACTTACAGAGAGATATCAATACATAGGTTTTAAGATTCTTACTAGTCAGATATACTCTTGGGCGGTGAATAGGGGGTGTTGAGTCCAGTTCCCTGAGCAAGGAGTAGGTCTTGTCTATTACGTATTGGGTTTATGGAACGGTATCTGAGCTAATTTGAAACCCTTGTTTTATGCATCACCCCACCTCACCTTTCCCATTAGGCAGCCATAGTGTGTTTTCTAACCCTGTGACTCTGTTCTGTTTTGTAATTCAGTTCAAGGGCAGCGGTTTTTACATTCCCTCTATAGGTGATATCTTATGATAAGTGTCTTTTTCTGTGTGACTTATTTCACTTAAAATCGTCGTACCTAAATCCACTCATCATGCTGCTACTAGCCTTATGACGTTGATTTCATGGCTGAGTGATATTCCATTGTACATAAGGACCACAACTTCTTTATCCATTTTTCTCTTTCCTGGGATATTTAAGGTGTAACGAAGTGGAGGTTCTTGTCAACAGAGCAGCCCTAAACTTTGGGGTGCTTGTGTCTTGCTGATTTTTAGTTTTCCCTATTTATACGCCCATGAGTGGAAGTGCCCTATGCTCTCTAAGCTGAGTTTTGTAAATGTTTCAGGACACACCGTACACTTCTCCAGAGTGGCTGTTGGCAATTTACATCCCGCCCATCAGCGTAGCAAGGCTCCCGTTTCTCCGTGGCCTGTCCTGCATTTCTGGTTTTGACACTTTACTCAGCATGGCCCTTTTGACCGATGGGAAGCGAGACTTCTTTGTAGCGCTGATTTGCCTTTCCAGGTTGCTTGGTTGGCCAAAAGGGGCGTATGCGTTTTTTCCTGAATATATTCAGGAAAAAACGCATACGCCCTTTTTGGCCAAGGGCATCATTGTCGAGGTTTTGCCGCTTTTCCTGTGCTTTAAAGGCGATTCGAATCTGCTTCCTGAAATCTGTTTCCTGCAATTCTGCCTTGCTTTCAAATCCTCTTTGTTGCCTTCCCTCAATATATTTGTAGACGAGAGTTATCATTTATAAGTCTGCAGGTTTGTGAATTGCAGTGCCCCTGAGCTCCATTTTTCAACTCGCTCTCTTGGGAGCTGGCCGCAAAAGCGCAGGATTGCTTTAGGCCCTATTCTGCTTCCGGGCGGCAGACTGAGCCTGTGGTTAATTCTTCTTCCTGATGGGAAAATAGAGTGACCTGTGCCTGTCCCAACACCTAGAGCTAGTCTCTCATTGGTTCCCCGTCTTCCCGTTCATCCTCAGTTCAAATTGCCACCTGTATGGAACAGGAGGTTAAAGGTGCTGATTCTCCAAGGAGGGAGATTGCTAGTAAAGCGGCTGGAATGGCGAACCCGAGCACAAGGAGACGAGAAATGAGGTGCGTTTTAGAAACCTTTCCCGATCACTCGGTGGACCATCTTCTGGGTTTCTCATGCATGTTTTCGATGTAGGCAGATGCCCTTGAACCTGGAGATTTGGGACCCATGGGATGGGTACCACGCAGTATTACTTTAAAGCGTCTGCGTTTGCTCACACAACCTCACCAAACCTCTCAGCCCCAAGAGTGTCCACCCTTATATCTCAATCAGCTGCAGGTCTAGGTATGGTCAATCCAGGTGGCATCACAGCCCCTGAACGAATTTTGTGAGAATTTCTCTCTCTTTCACTGTCTTTGTTTCACGGGTTTTTAAAATTAATTGAGTTTTATAATGGGGTTTAGCTGCTTTTCACTGCTGTGTTTATGCAGCTTTACACCCACTTGACTCACTTACAGAGAGATATCAATACATAGGTTTTAAGATTCTTACTAGTCAGATATACTCTTGGGCGGTGAATAGGGGGTGTTGAGTCCAGTTCCCTGAGCAAGGAGTAGGTCTTGTCTATTACGTATTGGGTTTATGGAACGGTATCTGAGCTAATTTGAAACCCTTGTTTTATGCATCACCCCACCTCACCTTTCCCGTTAGGCAGCCATAGTGTGTTTTCTAACCGTGTGACTCTGTTCTGTTTTGTAATTCAGTTCAAGGGCAGCGGTTTTTACATTCCCTCTATAGGTGATATCTTATGATAAGTGTCTTTTTCTGTGTGACTTATTACACTTAGAATCGTCGTACCTAAATCCGCTCATCATGCTGCTACTAGCCTTATGACGTTGATTTCATGGCTGAGTGATATTCCATTGTACATAAGGACCACAACTTCTTTATCCATTTTTCTCTTTCCTGGGATATTTAAGGTGTAACAAAGTGGAGGTTCTTGTCAACAGAGCAGCCCTAAACTTTGGGGTGCTTGTGTCTTGCTGATTTTTAGTTTTCCCAGTTTATACGCCCATGAGTGGAAGTGCCCTATGCTCTCTAAGCTGAGTTTTGTAAATGTTTCAGGACACACCGTACACTTCTCCAGAGTGGCTGTTGGCAATTTACATCCCGCCCATCAGCGTAGCAAGGCTCCCGTTTCTCCGTGGCCTGTCCTGCATTTCTGGTTTTGACACTTTATTCAGCATGGCCCTTTTGACCGATGGGAAGCGAGACTTCTTTGTAGCGCTGATTTGCCTTTCCAGGTTGCTTGGTTGGCCAAAAAGGGCGTATGCGTTTTTTCCTGAATATATTCAGGAAAAAACGCATACGCCCTTTTTGGCCAAGGGCATCATTGTCGAGGTTTTGCCGCTTTTCCTGTGCTTTAAAGGCGATTCGAATCTGCCTCCTGAAATCTGTTTCCTGCAATTCTGCCTTGCTTTCAAATCCTCTTTGTTGCCTTCCCTCAATATATTTGTAGACGAGAGTTATCATTTATAAGTCTGCAGGTTTGTAAATTGCAGTGCCCCTGAGCTCCATTTTTCAACTCGCTCTCTTGGGAGCTGGCCGCAAAAGCGCAGGATTGCTTTAGGCCCTATTCTGCTTCCGGGCGGCAGACTGAGCCTGTGGTTAATTCTTCTTCCTGATGGGAAAATAGAGTGACCTGTGCCTGTCCCAACACCTAGAGCTAGTCTCTCATTGGTTCCCCGTCTTACCGTTCATCCTCAGTTCAAATTGCCACCTGTATGGAACAGGAGGTTAAGGGTGCTGATTCTCCAAGGAGGGAGATTGCTAGTAAAGCGGCTGGAATGGCGAACCCGAGCACAAGGAGACGAGAAATGAGGTGCGTTTTAGAAACCTTTCCCGATCACTCGGTGGACCATCTTCTGGGTTTCTCATGCATGTTTTCGATGTAGGCAGATGCCCTTGAACCTGGAGATTTGGGACCCATGGGATGGGTACCACGCAGTATTACTTTAAAGCGTCTGCGTTTGCTCACCGAACCTCACCAAACCCCTCAGCCCAAACAGTGTCCACCCTTATGTCTCAATCAGCTGCGGGTCTAGATATGGTCAATCCAGGTGGCATCACAGCGCCTGAACGAATTTTGTAAGAATTTCTCTCCCTTTCACTGTCTTTGTTTCACGGGTTTTTAAAATTAATTGAGTTTTATAATGGGGTTTAGCTGCTTTTCACTGCTGTGTTTATGCAGCTTTACACCCACTTGACTCACTTACAGAGAGATATCAATACATAGGTTTTAAGATTCTTACTAGTCAGATATACTCTTGGGCGGTGAATAGGGGGTGTTGAGTCCAGTTCCCTGAGCAAGGAGTAGGTCTTGTCTATTACGTATTGGGTTTATGGAACGGTATCTGAGCTAATTTGAAACCCTTGTTTTATGCATCACCCCACCTCACCTTTCCCATTAGGCAGCCATAGTGTGTTTTCTAACCCTGTGACTCTGTTCTGTTTTGTAATTCAGTTCAAGGGCAGCGGTTTTTACATTCCCTCTATAGGTGATATCTTATGATAAGTGTCTTTTTCTGTGTGACTTATTTCACTTAAAATCGTCGTACCTAAATCCACTCATCATGCTGCTACTAGCCTTATGACGTTGATTTCATGGCTGAGTGATATTCCATTGTACATAAGGACCACAACTTCTTTATCCATTTTTCTCTTTCCTGGGATATTTAAGGTGTAACGAAGTGGAGGTTCTTGTCAACAGAGCAGCCCTAAACTTTGGGGTGCTTGTGTCTTGCTGATTTTTAGTTTTCCCTATTTATACGCCCATGAGTGGAAGTGCCCTATGCTCTCTAAGCTGAGTTTTGTAAATGTTTCAGGACACACCGTACACTTCTCCAGAGTGGCTGTTGGCAATTTACATCCCGCCCATCAGCGTAGCAAGGCTCCCGTTTCTCCGTGGCCTGTCCTGCATTTCTGGTTTTGACACTTTACTCAGCATGGCCCTTTTGACCGATGGGAAGCGAGACTTCTTTGTAGCGCTGATTTGCCTTTCCAGGTTGCTTGGTTGGCCAAAAGGGGCGTATGCGTTTTTTCCTGAATATATTCAGGAAAAAACGCATACGCCCTTTTTGGCCAAGGGCATCATTGTCGAGGTTTTGCCGCTTTTCCTGTGCTTTAAAGGCGATTCGAATCTGCTTCCTGAAATCTGTTTCCTGCAATTCTGCCTTGCTTTCAAATCCTCTTTGTTGCCTTCCCTCAATATATTTGTAGACGAGAGTTATCATTTATAAGTCTGCAGGTTTGTGAATTGCAGTGCCCCTGAGCTCCATTTTTCAACTCGCTCTCTTGGGAGCTGGCCGCAAAAGCGCAGGATTGCTTTAGGCCCTATTCTGCTTCCGGGCGGCAGACTGAGCCTGTGGTTAATTCTTCTTCCTGATGGGAAAATAGAGTGACCTGTGCCTGTCCCAACACCTAGAGCTAGTCTCTCATTGGTTCCCCGTCTTCCCGTTCATCCTCAGTTCAAATTGCCACCTGTATGGAACAGGAGGTTAAAGGTGCTGATTCTCCAAGGAGGGAGATTGCTAGTAAAGCGGCTGGAATGGCGAACCCGAGCACAAGGAGACGAGAAATGAGGTGCGTTTTAGAAACCTTTCCCGATCACTCGGTGGACCATCTTCTGGGTTTCTCATGCATGTTTTCGATGTAGGCAGATGCCCTTGAACCTGGAGATTTGGGACCCATGGGATGGGTACCACGCAGTATTACTTTAAAGCGTCTGCGTTTGCTCACACAACCTCACCAAACCTCTCAGCCCCAAGAGTGTCCACCCTTATATCTCAATCAGCTGCAGGTCTAGGTATGGTCAATCCAGGTGGCATCACAGCCCCTGAACGAATTTTGTGAGAATTTCTCTCTCTTTCACTGTCTTTGTTTCACGGGTTTTTAAAATTAATTGAGTTTTATAATGGGGTTTAGCTGCTTTTCACTGCTGTGTTTATGCAGCTTTACACCCACTTGACTCACTTACAGAGAGATATCAATACATAGGTTTTAAGATTCTTACTAGTCAGATATACTCTTGGGCGGTGAATAGGGGGTGTTGAGTCCAGTTCCCTGAGCAAGGAGTAGGTCTTGTCTATTACGTATTGGGTTTATGGAACGGTATCTGAGCTAATTTGAAACCCTTGTTTTATGCATCACCCCACCTCACCTTTCCCGTTAGGCAGCCATAGTGTGTTTTCTAACCGTGTGACTCTGTTCTGTTTTGTAATTCAGTTCAAGGGCAGCGGTTTTTACATTCCCTCTATAGGTGATATCTTATGATAAGTGTCTTTTTCTGTGTGACTTATTACACTTAGAATCGTCGTACCTAAATCCGCTCATCATGCTGCTACTAGCCTTATGACGTTGATTTCATGGCTGAGTGATATTCCATTGTACATAAGGACCACAACTTCTTTATCCATTTTTCTCTTTCCTGGGATATTTAAGGTGTAACAAAGTGGAGGTTCTTGTCAACAGAGCAGCCCTAAACTTTGGGGTGCTTGTGTCTTGCTGATTTTTAGTTTTCCCAGTTTATACGCCCATGAGTGGAAGTGCCCTATGCTCTCTAAGCTGAGTTTTGTAAATGTTTCAGGACACACCGTACACTTCTCCAGAGTGGCTGTTGGCAATTTACATCCCGCCCATCAGCGTAGCAAGGCTCCCGTTTCTCCGTGGCCTGTCGTGCATTTCTGGTTTTGACACTTTATTCAGCATGGCCCTTTTGACCGATGGGAAGCGAGACTTCTTTGTAGCGCTGATTTGCCTTTCCAGGTTGCTTGGTTGGCCAAAAAGGGCGTATGCGTTTTTTCCTGAATATATTCAGGAAAAAACGCATACGCCCTTTTTGGCCAAGGGCATCATTGTCGAGGTTTTGCCGCTTTTCCTGTGCTTTAAAGGCGATTCGAATCTGCCTCCTGAAATCTGTTTCCTGCAATTCTGCCTTGCTTTCAAATCCTCTTTGTTGCCTTCCCTCAATATATTTGTAGACGAGAGTTATCATTTATAAGTCTGCAGGTTTGTAAATTGCAGTGCCCCTGAGCTCCATTTTTCAACTCGCTCTCTTGGGAGCTGGCCGCAAAAGCGCAGGATTGCTTTAGGCCCTATTCTGCTTCCGGGCGGCAGACTGAGCCTGTGGTTAATTCTTCTTCCTGATGGGAAAATAGAGTGACCTGTGCCTGTCCCAACACCTAGAGCTAGTCTCTCATTGGTTCCCCGTCTTCCCGTTCATCCTCAGTTCAAATTGCCACCTGTATGGAACAGGAGGTTAAGGGTGCTGATTCTGCAAGGAGGGAGATTGCTAGTAAAGCGGCTGGAATGGCGAACCCGAGCACAAGGAGACGAGAAATGAGGTGCGTTTTAGAAACCTTTCCCGATCACTCGGTGGACCATCTTCTGGGTTTCTCATGCATGTTTTCGATGTAGGCAGATGCCCTTGAACCTGGAGATTTGGGACCCATGGGATGGGTACCACGCAGTATTACTTTAAAGCGTCTGCGTTTGCTCACCGAACCTCACCAAACCCCTCAGCCCAAACAGTGTCCACCCTTATGTCTCAATCAGCTGCGGGTCTAGATATGGTCAATCCAGGTGGCATCACAGCGCCTGAACGAATTTTGTAAGAATTTCTCTCCCTTTCACTGTCTTTGTTTCACGGGTTTTTAAAATTAATTGAGTTTTATAATGGGGTTTAGCTGCTTTTCACTGCTGTGTTTATGCAGCTTTACACCCACTTGACTCACTTACAGAGAGATATCAATACATAGGTTTTAAGATTCTTACTAGTCAGATATACTCTTGGGCGGTGAATAGGGGGTGTTGAGTCCAGTTCCCTGAGCAAGGAGTAGGTCTTGTCTATTACGTATTGGGTTTATGGAACGGTATCTGAGCTAATTTGAAACCCTTGTTTTATGCATCACCCCACCTCACCTTTCCCATTAGGCAGCCATAGTGTGTTTTCTAACCCTGTGACTCTGTTCTGTTTTGTAATTCAGTTCAAGGGCAGCGGTTTTTACATTCCCTCTATAGGTGATATCTTATGATAAGTGTCTTTTTCTGTGTGACTTATTTCACTTAAAATCGTCGTACCTAAATCCACTCATCATGCTGCTACTAGCCTTATGACGTTGATTTCATGGCTGAGTGATATTCCATTGTACATAAGGACCACAACTTCTTTATCCATTTTTCTCTTTCCTGGGATATTTAAGGTGTAACGAAGTGGAGGTTCTTGTCAACAGAGCAGCCCTAAACTTTGGGGTGCTTGTGTCTTGCTGATTTTTAGTTTTCCCTATTTATACGCCCATGAGTGGAAGTGCCCTATGCTCTCTAAGCTGAGTTTTGTAAATGTTTCAGGACACACCGTACACTTCTCCAGAGTGGCTGTTGGCAATTTACATCCCGCCCATCAGCGTAGCAAGGCTCCCGTTTCTCCGTGGCGTGTCCTGCATTTCTGGTTTTCACACTTTACTCAGCATGGCCCATTTGACCGATGGGAAGCGAGACTTCTTTGTAGCGCTGATTTGCCTTTCCAGGTTGCTTGGTTGGCCAAAAAGGGCGTATGCGTTTTTTCCTGAATATATTCAGGAAAAAACGCATACGCCCTTTTTGGCCAAGGGCATCATTGTCGAGGTTTTGCCGCTTTTCCTGTGCTTTAAAGGCGATTCGAATCTGCTTCCTGAAATCTGTTTCCTGCAATTCTGCCTTGCTTTCAAATCCTCTTTGTTGCCTTCCCTCAATATATTTGTAGACGAGAGTTATCATTTATAAGTCTGCAGGTTTGTGAATTGCAGTGCCCCTGAGCTCCATTTTTCAACTCGCTCTCTTGGGAGCTGGCCGCAAAAGCGCAGGATTGCTTTAGGCCCTATTCTGCTTCCGGGCGGCAGACTGAGCCTGTGGTTAATTCTTCTTCCTGATGGGAAAATAGAGTGACCTGTGCCTGTCCCAACACCTAGAGCTAGTCTCTCATTGGTTCCCCGTCTTCCCGTTCATCCTCAGTTCAAATTGCCACCTGTATGGAACAGGAGGTTAAAGGTGCTGATTCTCCAAGGAGGGAGATTGCTAGTAAAGCGGCTGGAATGGCGAACCCGAGCACAAGGAGACGAGAAATGAGGTGCGTTTTAGAAACCTTTCCCGATCACTCGGTGGACCATCTTCTGGGTTTCTCATGCATGTTTTCGATGTAGGCAGATGCCCTTGAACCTGGAGATTTGGGACCCATGGGATGGGTACCACGCAGTATTACTTTAAAGCGTCTGCGTTTGCTCACCGAACCTCACCAAACCCCTCAGCCCAAACAGTGTCCACCCTTATGTCTCAATCAGCTGCGGGTCTAGATATGGTCAATCCAGGTGGCATCACAGCGCCTGAACGAATTTTGTAAGAATTTCTCTCCCTTTCACTGTCTTTGTTTCACGGGTTTTTAAAATTAATTGAGTTTTATAATGGGGTTTAGCTGCTTTTCACTGCTGTGTTTATGCAGCTTTACACCCACTTGACTCACTTACAGAGAGATATCAATACATAGGTTTTAAGATTCTTACTAGTCAGATATACTCTTGGGCGGTGAATAGGGGGTGTTGAGTCCAGTTCCCTGAGCAAGGAGTAGGTCTTGTCTATTACGTATTGGGTTTATGGAACGGTATCTGAGCTAATTTGAAACCCTTGTTTTATGCATCACCCCACCTCACCTTTCCCGTTAGGCAGCCATAGTGTGTTTTCTAACCGTGTGACTCTGTTCTGTTTTGTAATTCAGTTCAAGGGCAGCGGTTTTTACATTCCCTCTATAGGTGATATCTTATGATAAGTGTCTTTTTCTGTGTGACTTATTACACTTAGAATCGTCGTACCTAAATCCACTCATCATGCTGCTACTAGCCTTATGACGTTGATTTCATGGCTGAGTGATATTCCATTGTACATAAGGACCACAACTTCTTTATCCATTTTTCTCTTTCCTGGGATATTTAAGGTGTAACGAAGTGGAGGTTCTTGTCAACAGAGCAGCCCTAAACTTTGGGGTGCTTGTGTCTTGCTGATTTTTAGTTTTCCCAATTTATACGCCCATGAGTGGAAGTGCCCTATGCTCTCTAAGCTGAGTTTTGTAAATGTTTCAGGACACACCGTACACGTCTCCAGAGTGGCTGTTGGCAATTTACATCCCGCCCATCAGCGTAGCAAGGCTCCCGTTTCTCCGTGGCCTGTCCTGCATTTCTGGTTTTGACACTTTATTCAGCATGGCCCTTTTGACCGATGGGAAGCGAGACTTCTTTGTAGCGCTGATTTGCCTTTCCAGGTTGCTTGGTTGGCCAAAAAGGGCGTATGCGTTTTTTCCTGAATATATTCAGGAAAAAACGCATACGCCCTTTTTGGCCAAGGGCATCATTGTCGAGGTTTTGTCGCTTTTCCTGTGCTTTAAAGGCGATTCGAATCTGCCTCCTGAAATCTGTTTCCTGCAATTCTGCCTTGCTTTCAAATCCTCTTTGTTGCCTTCCCTCAATATATTTGTAGACGAGAGTTATCATTTATAAGTCTGCAGGTTTGTGAATTGCAGTGCCCCTGAGCTCCATTTTTCAACTCGCTCTCTTGGGAGCTGGCCGCAAAAGCGCAGGATTGCTTTAGGCCCTATTCTGCTTCCGGGCGGCAGACTGAGCCTGTGCTTAATTCTTCTTCCTGATGGGAAAATAGAGTGACCTGTGCCTGTCCCAACACCTAGAGCTAGTCTCTCATTGGTTCCCCCTCTTCCCGTTCACCCTCAGGACAAATTGCAACCTGTATGGAACAGGAGGTTAAAGGTGCTGATTCTCCAAGGAGGGAGATTGCTAGTAAAGCGGCTGGAATGGCGAACCCGAGCACAAGGAGATGAGAAATGAGGTGCGTTTTAGAAACCTTTCCCGATCACTCAATGGACCATCTTCTGGGTTTCTCATGCATGTTTTCGATGTAGGCAGATGCCCTTGAACCTGGAGATTTGGGACCCATGGGATGGGTACCACGCAGTATTACTTTAAAGCGTCTGCGTTTGCTCACCGAACCTCACCAAACCCCTCAGCCCCAAGAGTGTCCACCCTTATGTCTCAATCAGCTGCGGGTCTAGATATGGTCAATCCAGGTGGCATCACAGCGCCTGAACGAATTTTGTAAGAATTTCTCTGCCTTTCACTGTCTTTGTTTCAAGGGTTTTTAAAATTAATTGAGTTTTATAATGGGGTTTAGCTGTTTTTCACTGCTGTGTTTATGCAGCTTTACACCCACTTGACTCACTTACAGAGAGATATCAATACATAGGTTTTAAGATTCTTACTAGTCAGATATACTCTTGGGCGGTGAATAGGGGGTGTTGAGTCCAGTTCCCTGAGCAAGGAGTAGGTCTTGTCTATTACGTATTGGGTTTATGGAACGGTATCTGAGCTAATTTGAAACCCTTGTTTTATGCATCACCCCACCTCACCTTTGCCGTTAGGCAGCCATAGTGTGTTTTCTAACCGTGTGACTCTGTTCTGTTTTGTAATTCAGTTCAAGGGCAGCGGTTTTTACATTCCCTCTATCGGTGATATCTTATGATAAGTGTCTTTTTCTGTGTGACTTATTTCACATAGAATTGTCGTACCTAAATCCACTCATCATGCTGCTACTAGCCTTATGACGTTGATTTCATGGCTGAGTGATATTCCATTGTACATAAGGACCACAACTTCTTTATCCATTTTCCTCTTTCCTGGGATATTTAAGGTGTAGCGAAGTGGAGGTTCTTGTCAACAGAGCAGCCCTAAACTTTGGGGTGCTTGTGTCTTGCTGATTTTTAGTTTTCCCAATTTATACGCCCATGAGTGGAAGTGCCCTATGCTCTCTAAGCTGAGATTTGTAAATGTTTCAGGACACATCGTACACTTCTCCAGAGTGGCTGTTGGCAATTTACATCCCGCCCATCAGCGTAGCAAGGCTCCCGTTTCTCCGTGGCCTGTCCTGCATTTCTGGTTTTGACACTTTATTCAGCATGGCCCTTTTGACCGATGGGAAGCGAGACTTCTTTGTAGCGCTGATTTGCCTTTCCAGGTTGCTTGGTTGGCCAAAAAGGGCGTATGCGTTTTTTCCTGCATATATTCAGGAAAAAACGCATACGCCCTTTTTGGCCAAGGGCATCATTGTCGAGGTTTTGCCGCTTTTCCTGTGCTTTAAAGGCGATTCGAATCTGCCTCCTGAAATCTGTTTCCTGCAATTCTGCCTTGCTTTCAAATCCTCTTTGTTGCCTTCCCTCAATATATTTGTAGACGAGAGTTATCATTTATAAGTCTGCAGGTTTGTGAATTGCAGTGCCCCTGAGCTCCATTTTTCAACTCGCTCTCTTGGGAGCTGGCCGCAAAAGCGCAGGATTGCTTTAGGCCCTATTCTGCTTCCGGGCGGCAGACTGAGCCTGTGGTTAATTCTTCTTCCTGATGGGAAAATAGAGTGACCTGTGCCTGTCCCAACACCTAGAGCTAGTCTCTCATTGGTTCCCCGTCTTCCCGTTCACCCTCAGTTCAAATTGCCACCTGTATGGAACAGGAGGTTAAAGGTGCTGATTCTCCAAGAAGGGAGATTGCTAGTAAAGCGGCTGGAATGGCGAACCCGAGCACAAGGAGACGAGAATTGAGGTGCGTTTTAGAAACCTTTCCCGATCACTCGGTGGACCATCTTCTGGGTTTCTCATGCATGTTTTCGATGTAGGAAGATGCCCTTGAACCTGGAGATTTGGGACCCATGGGATGGGTACCACGCAGTATTACTTTAAAGCGTCTGCGTTTGCTCACCGAACCTCACCAAACCCCTCAGCCCAAACAGTGTCCACCCTTATGTCTCAATCAGCTGCGGGTCTAGATATGGTCAATCCAGGTGGCATCACAGCGCCTGAACGAATTTTGTAAGAATTTCTCTCCCTTTCACTGTCTTTGTTTCACGGGTTTTTAAAATTAATTGAGTTTTATAATGGGGTTTAGCTGCTTTTCACTGCTGTGTTTATGCAGCTTTACACCCACTTGACTCACTTACAGAGAGATATCAATACATAGGTTTTAAGATTCTTACTAGTCAGATATACTCTTGGGCGGTGAATAGGGGGTGTTGAGTCCAGTTCCCTGAGCAAGGAGTAGGTCTTGTCTATTACGTATTGGGTTTATGGAACGGTATCTGAGCTAATTTGAAACCCTTGTTTTATGCATCACCCCACCTCACCTTTCCCTTTAGGCAGCCATAGTGTGTTTTCTAACCCTGTGACTCTGTTCTGTTTTGTAATTCAGTTCAAGGGCAGCGGTTTTTACATTCCCTCTATAGGTGATATCTTATGATAAGTGTCTTTTTCTGTGTGACTTATTTCACTTAAAATCGTCGTACCTAAATCCACTCATCATGCTGCTACTAGCCTTATGACGTTGATTTCATGGCTGAGTGATATTCCATTGTACATAAGGACCACAACTTCTTTATCCATTTTTCTCTTTCCTGGGATATTTAAGGTGTAACGAAGTGGAGGTTCTTGTCAACAGAGCAGCCCTAAACTTTGGGGTGCTTGTGTCTTGCTGATTTGTAGTTTTCCCTATTTATACGCCCATGAGTGGAAGTGCCCTATGCTCTCTAAGCTGAGTTTTGTAAATGTTTCAGGACACACCGTACACTTCTCCAGAGTGGCTGTTGGCAATTTACATCCCGCCCATCAGCGTAGCAAGGCTCCCGTTTCTCCGTGGCGTGTCCTGCATTTCTGGTTTTCACACTTTACTCAGCATGGCCCATTTGACCGATGGGAAGCGAGACTTCTTTGTAGCGCTGATTTGCCTTTCCAGGTTGCTTGGTTGGCCAAAAAGGGCGTATGCGTTTTTTCCTGAATATATTCAGGAAAAAACGCATACGCCCTTTTTGGCCAAGGGCATCATTGTCGAGGTTTTGCCGCTTTTCCTGTGCTTTAAAGGCGATTCGAATCTGCTTCCTGAAATCTGTTTCCTGCAATTCTGCCTTGCTTTCAAATCCTCTTTGTTGCCTTCCCTCAATATATTTGTAGACGAGAGTTATCATTTATAAGTCTGCAGGTTTGTGAATTGCAGTGCCCCTGAGCTCCATTTTTCAACTCGCTCTCTTGGGAGCTGGCCGCAAAAGCGCAGGATTGCTTTAGGCCCTATTCTGCTTCCGGGCGGCAGACTGAGCCTGTGGTTAATTCTTCTTCCTGATGGGAAAATAGAGTGACCTGTGCCTGTCCCAACACCTAGAGCTAGTCTCTCATTGGTTCCCCGTCTTCCCGTTCATCCTCAGTTCAAATTGCCACCTGTATGGAACAGGAGGTTAAAGGTGCTGATTCTCCAAGGAGGGAGATTGCTAGTAAAGCGGCTGGAATGGCGAACCCGAGCACAAGGAGACGAGAAATGAGGTGCGTTTTAGAAACCTTTCCCGATCACTCGGTGGACCATCTTCTGGGTTTCTCATGCATGTTTTCGATGTAGGCAGATGCCCTTGAACCTGGAGATTTGGGACCCATGGGATGGGTACCACGCAGTATTACTTTAAAGCGTCTGCGTTTGCTCACCGAACCTCACCAAACCCCTCAGCCCAAACAGTGTCCACCCTTATGTCTCAATCAGCTGCGGGTCTAGATATGGTCAATCCAGGTGGCATCACAGCGCCTGAACGAATTTTGTAAGAATTTCTCTCCCTTTCACTGTCTTTGTTTCACGGGTTTTTAAAATTAATTGAGTTTTATAATGGGGTTTAGCTGCTTTTCACTGCTGTGTTTATGCAGCTTTACACCCACTTGACTCACTTACAGAGAGATATCAATACATAGGTTTTAAGATTCTTACTAGTCAGATATACTCTTGGGCGGTGAATAGGGGGTGTTGAGTCCAGTTCCCTGAGCAAGGAGTAGGTCTTGTCTATTACGTATTGGGTTTATGGAACGGTATCTGAGCTAATTTGAAACCCTTGTTTTATGCATCACCCCACCTCACCTTTCCCGTTAGGCAGCCATAGTGTGTTTTCTAACCGTGTGACTCTGTTCTGTTTTGTAATTCAGTTCAAGGGCAGCGGTTTTTACATTCCCTCTATAGGTGATATCTTATGATAAGTGTCTTTTTCTGTGTGACTTATTACACTTAGAATCGTCGTACCTAAATCCACTCATCATGCTGCTACTAGCCTTATGACGTTGATTTCATGGCTGAGTGATATTCCATTGTACATAAGGACCACAACTTCTTTATCCATTTTTCTCTTTCCTGGGATATTTAAGGTGTAACGAAGTGGAGGTTCTTGTCAACAGAGCAGCCCTAAACTTTGGGGTGCTTGTGTCTTGCTGATTTTTAGTTTTCCCAATTTATACGCCCATGAGTGGAAGTGCCCTATGCTCTCTAAGCTGAGTTTTGTAAATGTTTCAGGACACACCGTACACTTCTCCAGAGTGGCTGTTGGCAATTTACATCCCGCCCATCAGCGTAGCAAGGCTCCCGTTTCTCCGTGGCCTGTCCTGCATTTCTGGTTTTGACACTTTATTCAGCATGGCCCTTTTGACCGATGGGAAGCGAGACTTCTTTGTAGCGCTGATTTGCCTTTCCAGGTTGCTTGGTTGGCCAAAAAGGGCGTATGCGTTTTTTCCTGAATATATTCAGGAAAAAACGCATACGCCCTTTTTGGCCAAGGGCATCATTGTCGAGGTTTTGCCGCTTTTCCTGTGCTTTAAAGGCGATTCGAATCTGCCTCCTGAAATCTGTTTCCTGCAATTCTGCCTTGCTTTCAAATCCTCTTTGTTGCCTTCCCTCAATATATTTGTAGACGAGAGTTATCATTTATAAGTCTGCAGGTTTGTGAATTGCAGTGCCCCTGAGCTCCATTTTTCAACTCGCTCTCTTGGGAGCTGGCCGCAAAAGCGCAGGATTGCTTTAGGCCCTATTCTGCTTCCGGGCGGCAGACTGAGCCTGTGGTTAATTCTTCTTCCTGATGGGAAAATAGAGTGACCTGTGCCTGTCCCAACACCTAGAGCTAGTCTCTCATTGGTTCCCCGTCTTCCCGTTCACCCTCAGTTCAAATTGCCACCTGTATGGAACAGGAGGTTAAAGGTGCTGATTCTCCAAGGAGGGAGATTGCTAGTAAAGCGGCTGGAATGGCGAACCCGAGCACAAGGAGACGAGAATTGAGGTGCGTTTTAGAAACCTTTCCCGATCACTCGGTGGACCATCTTCTGGGTTTCTCATGCATGTTTTCGATGTAGGAAGATGCCCTTGAACCTGGAGATTTGGGACCCATGGGATGGGTACCACGCAGTATTACTTTAAAGCGTCTGCGTTTGCTCACCGAACCTCACCAAACCCCTCAGCCCCAAGAGTGTCCACCCTTATGTCTCAATCAGCTGCGGGTCTAGATATGGTCAATCCAGGTGGCATCACAGCGCCTGAACGAATTTTGTAAGAATTTCTCTCCCTTTCACTGTCTTTGTTTCACGGGTTTTTAAAATTAATTGAGTTTTATAATGGGGTTTAGCTGTTTTTCACTGCTGTGTTTATGCAGCTTTACACCCACTTGACTCACTTACAGAGAGATATCAATACATAGGTTTTAAGATTCTTACTAGTCAGATATACTCTTGGGCGGTGAATAGGGGGTGGTGAGTCCAGTTCCCTGAGCAAGGAGTAGGTCTTGTCTATTACGTATTGGGTTTATGGAACGGTATCTGAGCTAATTTGAAACCCTTGTTTTATGCATCACCCCACCTCACCTTTCCCGTTAGGCAGCCATAGTGTGTTTTCTAACCGTGTGACTCTGTTCTGTTTTGTAATTCAGTTCAAGGGCAGCGGTTTTTACATTCCCTCTATCGGTGATATCTTATGATAAGTGTCTTTTTCTGTGTGACTTATTTCACTTAGAATCGTCGTACCTAAATCCACTCATCATGCTGCTACTAGCCTTATGACGTTGATTTCATGGCTGAGTGATATTCCATTGTACATAAGGACCACAACTTCTTTATCCATTTTTCTCTTTCCTGGGATATTTAAGGTGTAACGAAGTGGAGGTTCTTGTCAACAGAGCAGCCCTAAACTTTGGGGTGCTTGTGTCTTGCTGATTTTTAGTTTTCCCAATTTATACGCCCATGAGTGGAAGTGCCCTATGCTCTCTAAGCTGAGTTTTGTAAATGTTTCAGGACACACCGTACACTTCTCCAGAGTGGCTGTTGGCAATTTACATCCCGCCCATCAGCGTAGCAAGGCTCCCGTTTCTCCGTGGCCTGTCCTGCATTTCTGGTTTTGACACTTTATTCAGCATGGCCCTTTTGACCGATGGGAAGCGAGACTTCTTTGTAGCGCTGATTTGCCTTTCCAGGTTGCTTGGTTGGCCAAAAAGGGCGTATGCGTTTTTTCCTGAATATATTCAGGAAAAAACGCATACGCCCTTTTTGGCCAAGGGCATCATTGTCGAGGTTTTGCCGCTTTTCCTGTGCTTTAAAGGCGATTCGAATCTGCCTCCTGAAATCTGTTTCCTGCAATTCTGCCTTGCTTTCAAATCCTCTTTGTTGCCTTCCCTCAATATATTTGTAGACGAGAGTTATCATTTATAAGTCTGCAGGTTTGTAAATTGCAGTGCCCCTGAGCTCCATTTTTCAACTCGCTCTCTTGGGAGCTGGCCGCAAAAGCGCAGGATTGCTTTAGGCCCTATTCTGCTTCCGGGTGGCAGACTGAGCCTGTGGTTAATTCTTCTTCCTGATGGGAAAATAGAGTGACCGGTGCCTGTCCCAACACCTAGAGCTAGTCTCTCATTGGTTCCCCGTCTTCCCGTTCACCCTCAGTTCAAATTGCCACCTGTATGGAACAGGAGGTTAAAGGTGCTGATTCTCCAAGGAGGGAGATTGCTAGTAAAGCGGCTGGAATGGCGAACACGAGCACAAGGAGACGAGAAATGAGGTGCGTTTTAGAAACCTTTCCCGATCACTCGGTGGACCATCTTCTGGGTTTCTCATGCATGTTTTCGATGTAGGAAGATGCCCTTGAACCTGGAGATTTGGAACCCATGGGATGGGTACCACACAGTATTACTTTAAAGCGTCTGTGTTTGCTCACTCAACCTCACCAAACCTCTCAGCCCCAAGAGTGTCCACCCTTATGTCTCAATCAGCTGCGGGTCTAGATATGGTCAACCCAGGTGGCATCACAGCCCCTGAACGAATTTTGTAAGAATTTCTCTCTCTTTCACTGTCTTTGTTTCACGGGTTTTTAAAATTAATTGAGTTTTATAATGGGGTTTAGCTGCTTTTCACTGCTGTGTTTATGCAGCTTTACACCCACTTGACTCACTTACAGAGAGATATCAATACATAGGTTTTAAGATTCTTACTAGTCAGATATATTCTTGGGCGGTGAATAGGGGGTGTTGAGTCCAGTTCCCTGAGCAAGGAGTAGGTCTTGTCTATTACGTATTGGGTTTATGGAACGGTATCTGAGCTAATTTGAAACCCTTGTTTTATGCATCACTCCACCTCACCTTTCCCGTTAGGCAGCCATAGTGTGTTTTCTAACCGTGTGACTCTGTTCTGTTTTGTAATTCAGTTCAAGGGTAGCGGTTTTTACATTCCCTCTATAAGTGATATCTTATGATAAGTGTCTTTTTCTGTGTGACTTATTTCACTTAGAATCGTCGTACCTAAATCCACTCATCATGCTGCTACTAGCCTTATGACGTTGATTTCATGGCTGAGTGATATTCCATTGTACATAAGGACCACAACTTCTTTATCCATTTTTCTCTTTCCTGGGATATTTAAGGTGTAACGAAGTGGAGGTTCTTGTCAACAGAGCAGCCCTAAACTTTGGGGTGCTTGTGTCTTGCTGATTTTTAGTTTTCCCAATTTATACGCCCATGAGTGGAAGTGCCCTATGCTCTCTAAGCTGTGTTTTGTAAATGTTTCAGGACACACCGTACACTTCTCCAGAGTGGCTGTTGGCAATTTACATCCCGCCCATCAGCGTAGCAAGGCTCCCGTTTCTCCGTGGCCTGTCCTGCATTTCTGGTTTTGACACTTTATTCAGCATGGCCCTTTTGACCGATGGGAAGCGAGACTTCGTTGTAGCGCTGATTTGCCTTTCCAGGTTGCTTGGTTGGCCAAAAAGGGCGTATGCGTTTTTTCCTGAATATATTCAGGAAAAAATGCATACGCCCTTTTTGGCCAAGGGCATCATTGTCAAGGTTTTGTCGCTTTGCCTGTGCTTTAAAGGCGATTCGAATCTGCCTCCTGAAATCTGTTTCCTGCAATTCTGCCTTGCTTTCAAATCCTCTTTGTTGCCTTCCCTCAATATATTTGTAGACGAGAGTTATCATTTATAAGTCTGCAGATTTGTGAATTGCAGTGCCCCTGAGCTCCATTTTTCAACTCGCTCTCTTGGGAGCTGGCCGCAAAAGCGCAGGATTGCTTTAGGCCCTATTCTGCTTCCGGGCGGCAGACTGAGCCCGTGGTTAATTCTTCTTCCGGATGGGAAAATAGAGTGACCTGTGCCTGTCCCAACACCTAGAGCTAGTCTCTCATTGGTTCCCCGTCTTCCCGTTCATCCTCAGTTCAAATTGCCACCTGTATGGAACAGGAGGTTAAAGGTGCTGATTCTCCAAGGACGGAGATTGCTAGTAAAGTGGCTGGAATGGCGAACCCGAGCACAAGGAGATGAGAAATGAGGTGCGTTTTAGAAACCTTTCCCGATCACTCGGTGGACCATCTTCTGGGTTTCTCATGCATGTTTTCGCTGTAGGAAGATTCCCTTGAACCTGGAGATTTGGGACCCATGGGATGGGTACTACGAAGTATTACTTTAAAGCGTCTGCGTTTGCTCACCGAACCTCACCAAACCCCTCAGCCCCAAGAGTGTCCACCCTTATGTCTCAATCAGCTGCGGGTCTAGGTATGGTGAATCCAGGTGGCATCACAGCTCCTGAACGAATTTTGTAAGAATTTCTCTCCCTTTCACTGTCTTTGTTTCACGGGTTTTTAAAATTAATTGAGTTTTATAATGGGGTTTAGCTGCTTTTCACTGCTGTGTTTATGCAGCTTTACACCCACTTGACTCACTTACAGAGAGATATCAATACATAGGTTTTAAGATTCTTACTAGTCAGATATATTCTTGGGCGGTGAATAGGGGGTGTTGAGTCCAGTTCCCTGAGCAAGGAGTAGGTCTTGTCTATTACGTATTGGGTTTATGGAACGGTATCTGAGCTAATTTGAAACCCTTGTTTTATGCATCACTCCACCTCACCTTTCCCGTTAGGCAGCCATAGTGTGTTTTCTAACCGTGTGACTCTGTTCTGTTTTGTAATTCAGTTCAAGGGTAGCGGTTTTTACATTCCCTCTATAAGTGATATCTTATGATAAGTGTCTTTTTCTGTGTGACTTATTTCACTTAGAATTGTCGTACCTAAATCCACTCATCATGCTGCTACTAGCCTTATGACGTTGATTTCATGGCTGAGTGATATTCCATTGTACATAAGGACCACAACTTCTTTATCCATTTTTCTCTTTCCTGGGATATTTAAGGTGTAACGAAGTGGAGGTTCTTGTCAACAGAGCAGCCCTAAACTTTGGGGTGCTTGTGTCTTGCTGATTTTTAGTTTTCCCAATTTATACGCCCATGAGTGGAAGTGTCCTATGCTCTCTAAGCTGAGTTTTGTAAATGTTTCAGGACACAGCGTACACTTCTCCAGAGTGGCTGTTGGCAATTTACATCCCGCCCATCAGCGTAGCAAGGCTCCCGTTTCTCCGTGGCCTGTCCTGCATTTCTGGTTTTGACACTTTATTCAGCATGGCCCTTTTGACCGATGGGAAGCGAGACTTCTTTGTAGCGCTGATTTGCTTTTCCAGGTTGCTTGGTTGGCCAAAAAGGGCGTATGCGTTTTTTCCTGAATATATTCAGGAAAAAACGCATACGCCCTTTTTGGCCAAGGGCATCATTGTCGAGGTTTTGCCGCTTTTCCTGTGCTTTAAAGGCGATTCGAATCTGCCTCCTGAAATCTGTTTCCTGCAATTCTGCCTTGCTTTCAAATCCTCTTTGTTGCCTTCCCTCAATATATTTGTAGACGAGAGTTATCATTTATAAGTCTGCAGGTTTGTGAATTGCAGTGCCCCTGAGCTCCATTTTTCAACTCGCTCTCTTGGGAGCTGGCCGCAAAAGCGCAGGATTGCTTTAGGCCCTATTCTGCTTCCGGGCGGCAGACTGAGCCCATAGTTAATTCTTCTTCCTGATGGGAAAATAGAGTGACCTGTGCCTGTCCCAACACCTAGAGCTAGTCTCTCATTGGTTCCCCGTCTTCCCGTTCATCCTCAGTTCAAATTGCCACCTGTATGGAACAGGAGGTTAAAGGTGCTGATTCTCCAAGGAGGGAGATTGCTAGTAAAGCGGCTGGAATGGCGAACCCGAGCACAAGGAGATGAGAAATGAGGTGCGTTTTAGAAACCTTTCCCGATCACTCGGTGGACCGTCTTCTGGGTTTCTCATGCATGTTTTCGCTGTAAGAAGATGCCCTTGAACCTGGAGATTTGGGACCCATGGGATGGGTACCACGCAGTATTACTTTAAAGCGTCTGCGTTTGCTCACCCAACCTCACCAAACCTCTCAGCCCCAAGAGTGTCCACCCTTATGTCTCAATCAGCTGCAGGTCTAGATATGGTCAATCCAGGTGGCATCACAGCCCCTGAACGAATTTTGTAAGAATTTCTCTCTCTTTCACTGTCTTTGTTTCACGGGTTTTTAAAATTAATTGAGTTTTATAATGGGGTTTAGCTGCTTTTCACTGCTGTGTTTATGCAGCTTTACACCCACTTGACTCACTTACAGAGAGATATCAATACATAGGTTTTAAGATTCTTACTAGTCAGATATATTCTTGGGCGGTGAATAGGGGGTGTGGAGTCCAGTTCCCTGAGCAAGGAGTAGGTCTTCTCTATTACATATTGGGTTTATGGAACGGTATCTGAGCTAATTTGAAACCCTTGTTTTATGCATCACCCCACCTCACCTTTCCCGTTAGGCAGCCATAGTGTGTTTTCTAACCGTGTGACTCTGTTCTGTTTTGTAATTCAGTTCAAGGGTATCGGTTTTTACATTCCCTCTATAAGTGATATCTTATGATAAGTGTCTTTTTCTGTGTGACTTATTGCACTTAGAATCGTCGTACCTAAATCCACTCATCATGCTGCTACTAGCCTTATGACGTTGATTTCATGGCTGAGTGATATTCCATTGTACATAAGGACCACAACTTCTTTATCCATTTTTCTCTTTCCTGGGATATTTAAGGTGTAACGAAGTGGAGGTTCTTGTCAACAGAGCAGCCCTAAACTTTGGGGTGCTTGTGTCTTGCTGATTTTTAGTTTTCCCAATTTATACGCCCATGAGTGGAAGTGCCCTATGCTCTCTAAGCTGAGTTTTGTAAATGTTTCAGGACACACCGTACACTTCTCCAGAGTGGCTGTTGGCAATTTACATCCCGCCCATCAGCGTAGCAAGGCTCCCGTTTCTCCGTGGCCTGTCCTGCATTTCTGGTTTTGACACTTTATTCAGCATGGCCCTTTTGACCGATGGGAAGCGAGACTTCTTTGTAGCACTGATTTGCCTTTCCAGGTTGCTTGGTTGGCCAAAAAGGGCGTATGCGTTTTTTCCTGAATATATTCAGGAAAAAACGCATACGCCCTTTTTGGCCAAGGGCATCATTGTCGAGGTTTTGCCGCTTTTCCTGTGCTTTAAATGCGATTCGAATCTGCCTCCTGAAATCTGTTTCCTGCAATTCTGCCTTGCTTTCAAATCCTCTTTGTTGCCTTCCCTTGATATATTTGTAGACGAGAGTTATCATTTATAAGTCTGCAGGTTTGTGAATTGCAATGCCCCTGAGCTCCATTTTTCAACTCGCTCTCTTGGGAGCTGGCCGCAAAAGCGCAGGATTGCTTTAGGCCCTATTCTGCTTCCGGGCGGCAGACTGAGCCCGTGCTTAATTCTTCTTCCTGATGGGAAAATAGAGTGACCTGTGCCTGTCCCAACACCTAGAGCTAGTCTCTCATTGGTTCCCCGTCTTCCCGTTCATCCTCAGTTCAAATTGCCACCTGTATGGAACAGGAGGTTAAAGGTGCTGATTCTCCAAGGAGGCAGATTGCTAGTAAAGCGGCTGGAATGGCGAACCCGAGCACAAGGAGATGAGAAATGAGGTGCGTTTTAGAAACCTTTCCCGATCACTCGGTGGACCGTCTTCTGGGTTTCTCATGCATGTTTTCGATGTAGGAAGATGCCCTTGAACCTGGAGATTTGGGACCCATGGGATGGGTACCACGCAGTATTACTTTAAAGCGTCTGTGTTTGCTCACCGAACCTCTCCAAACCCCTCAGCCCCAAGAGTGTCCACCCTTATGTCTCAATCAGCTGCGGTTTTAGATATGGTCAATCCAGGTGGCATCACAGCGCCTGAACGAATTTTGTAAGAATTTCTCTCCCTTTCACTGTCTTTGTTTCACGGGTTTTTAAAATTAATTGAGTTTTATAATGGGGTTTAGCTGCTTTTCACTGCTGTGTTTATGCAGCTTTACACCCACTTGACTCACTTACAGAGAGATATCAATACATAGGTTTTAAGATTCTTACTAGTCAGATATATTCTTGGGCGGTGAATAGGGGGTGTTGAGTCCAGTTCCCTGAGGAAGGAGTAGGTCTTGTCAATTACGTATTGGGTTTATGGAACGGTATCTGAGCTAATTTGAAACCCTTGTTTTATGCATCACCCCACCTCACCTTTCCCGTTAGGCAGCCATAGTGTGTTTTCTAACCGTGTGACTCTGTTCTGTTTTGTAATTCAGTTCAAGGGTAGCGGTTTTTACATTCCCTCTATAAGTGATATCTTATGATAAGTGTCTTTTTCTGTGTGACTTATTTGACTTAGAATCGTCGTACCTAAATCCACTCATCATGCTGCTACTAGCCTTATGACGTTGATTTCATGGCTGAGTGATATTCCATTGTACATAAGGACCACAACTTCTTTATCCATTTTTCTCTTTCCTGGGATATTTAAGGTGTAACGAAGTGGAGGTCCTTGTCAACAGAGCAGCCCTAAACTTTGGGGTGCTTGTGTCTTGCTGATTTTTAGTTTTCCCAATTTATACGCCCATGAGTGGAAGTGCCCTATGCTCTCTAAGCTGAGTTTTGTAAATGTTTCAGGACACACCGTACACTTCTCCAGAGTGGCTGTTGGCAATTTACATCCCGCCCATCAGCGTAGCAAGGCTCCCGTTTCTCCGTGGCCTGTCCTGCATTTCTGGTTTTGACACTTTATTCAGCATGGCCCTTTGACCGATGGGAAGCGAGACTTCTTTGTAGCGCTGATTTGCCTTTCCAGGTAGCTTGGTTGGCCAAAAAGGGCGTATGCGTTTTTTCCTGAATATATTCAGGAAAAAACGCATACGCCCTTTTTGGCCAAGGGTATCATTGTCGAGGTTATGCCGCTTTTCCTGTGCTTTAAAGGCGATTCGAATCTGCCTCCTGAAATCTGTTTCCTGCAATTCTGCCTTGCTTTCAAATCCTCTTTGTTGCCTTCCCTCAATATATTTGTAGACGAGTGTTATCATTTATAAGTCTGCAGGTTTGTGAATTGCAGTGCCCCTGAGCTCCATTTTTCAACTTGCTCTCTTGGGAGCTGGCCGCAAAAGCGCAGGATTGCTTTAGGCCCTATTCTGCTTCCGGGCGGCAGACTGAGCCTGTGGTTAATTCTTCTTCCTGATGGGAAAATAGAGTGACCTGTGCCTGTCCCAACACCTAGAGCTAGTCTCTCATTGGTTCCCCGTCTTCCCGTTCATCCTCAGTTCAAATCGCCACCTGTATGGAACAGGAGGTTAAAGGTGCTGATTCTCCAAGGAGGGAGATTGCTAGTAAAGCGGCTGGAATGGCGAACCCGAGCACAAGGAGATGAGAAATGAGGTGCGTTTTAGAAACCTTTCCCGATCACTCGGTGGACCGTCTTCTGGGTTTCTCATGCATGTTTTCGATGTAGGAAGATGCCCTTGAACCTGGAGATTTGGGACCCATGCGATGGGTACCACGCAGTATTACTTTAAAGCGTCTGCGTTTGCTCACCGAACCTCACCAAACCCCTCAGCCCCAAGAGTGTCCACCCTTATGTCTCAATCAGCTGCGGGTCTAGATATGGTCAATCCAGGTGGCATCACATCGCCTGAACGAATTTTGTAAGAATTTCTCTCCCTTTCACTGTCTTTGTTTCACGGGTTTTTAAAATTAATTGAGTTTTATAATGGGGTTTAGCTGCTTTTCACTGCTGTGTTTATGCAGCTTTACACCCACTTGACTCACTTACAGAGAGATATCAATACATAGGTTTTAAGATTCTTACTAGTCAGATATATTCTTGGGCGGTGAATAGGGGGTGTTGAGTCCAGTTCCCTGAGCAAGGAGTAGGTCTTGTCTATTATGTATTGGGTTTATGGAACGGTATCTGAGCTAATTTGAAACCCTTGTTTTATGCATCACCCCACCTCACCTTTCCCGTTAGGCAGCCATAGTGTGTTTTCTAACCGTGTGACTCTGTTCTGTTTTGTAATTCAGTTCAAGGGTAGCGGTTTTTACATTCCCTCTATAAGTGATATCTTATGATAAGTGTCTTTTTCTGTGTGACTTATTGCACTTAGAATCGTCGTACCTAAATCCACTCATCATGCTGCTACTAGCCTTATGACGTTGATTTCATGGCTGAGTGATATTCCATTGTACATAAGGACCACAACTTCTTTATCCATTTTTCTCTTTCCTGGGATATTTAAGGTGTAACGAAGTGGAGGTTCTTGTCAACAGAGCAGCCCTAAACTTTGGGGTGCTTCTGTCTTGCTGATTTTTAGTTTTCCCAATTTATACGCCCATGAGTGGAAGTGCCCTATGCTCTCTAAGCTGAGTTTTGTAAATGTTTCAGGACACACCGTACACTTCTCCAGAGTGGCTGTTGGCAATTTCCATCCCGCCCATCAGCGTAGCAAGGCTCCCGTTTCTCCGTGGCCTGTCCTGCATTTCTGGTTTTGACACTTTATTCAGCATGGCCCTTTTGACCGATGGGAAGCGAGACTTCTTTGTAGCCCTGATTTGCCTTTCCAGGTTGCTTGGTTGGCCAAAAAGGGCGTATGCGTTTTTTCCTGAATATATTCAGGAAAAAACGCATACGCCCTTTTTGGCCAAGGGCATCATTGTCGAGGTTTTGCCGCTTTTCCTGTGCTTTAAAGGCGATTCGAATCTGCCTCCTGAAATCTGTTTCCTGCAATTCTGCCTTGCTTTCAAATCCTCTTTGTTGCCTTCCCTCAATATATTTGTAGACGAGAGTTATCATTTATAAGTCTGCAGGTTTGTGAATTGCAGTGCCCCTGAGCTCCATTTTTCAACTCGCTCTCTTGGGAGCTGGCCGCAAAAGCGCAGGATTGCTTTAGGCCCTATTCTGCTTCCGGGCGGCAGACTGAGCCCGTGGTTAATTCTTCTTCCTGATGGGAAAATAGAGTGACCTGTGCCTGTCCCAAAACCTAGAGCTAGTCTCTCATTGGTTCCCCGTCTTCCCGTTCATCCTCAGTTCAAATTGCCACCTGTATGGAACAGGAGGTTAAAGGTGCTGATTCTCCAAGGAGGGAGATTGCTAGTAAAGCGGCTGGAATGGCGAACCCGAGCACAAGGAGATGAGAAATGAGGTGCGTTTTAGAAACCTTTCCCGATCACTCGGTGGACCGTCTTCTGGGTTTCTCATGCATGTTTTCGATGTAGGAAGATACCCTTGAACCTGGAGATTTGGGACCCATGCGATGGGTACCACGCAGTATTACTTTAAAGCGTCTGCGTTTGCTCACCAAACCTCACCAAACCCCTCAGCCCCAAGAGTGTCCACCCTTATGCCTCAATCAGCTGCGGGTCTAGATATGGTCAATCCAGGTGGCATCACAGCGCCTGAACGAATTTTGTAAGAATTTCTCTCCCTTTCACTGTCTTTGTTTCACGGGTTTTTAAAATTAATTGAGTTTTATAATGGGGTTTAGCTGCTTTTCACTGCTGTGTTTATGCAGCTTTACACCCACTTGACTCACTTACAGAGAGATATCAATACATAGGTTTTAAGATTCTTACTAGTCAGATATATTCTTGGGCGGTGAATAGGGGGTGTTGAGTCCAGTTTCCTGAGCAAGGAGTAGGTCTTGTCTATTACGTATTGGGTTTATGGAACGGTATCTGAGCTAATTTGAAACCCTTGTTTTATGCATCACCCCACCTCACCTTTCCCGTTAGGCAGCCATAGTGTGTTTTCTAACCGTGTGACTCTGTTCTGTTTTGTAATTCAGTTCAAGGGTAGCGGTTTTTACATTCCCTCTATAAGTGATATCTTATGATAAGTGTCTTTTTCTGTGTGACTTATTGCACTTAGAATCGTCGTACCTAAATCCACTCATCATGCTGCTACTAGCCTTATGACGTTGATTTCATGGCTGAGTGATATTCCATTGTACATAAGGACCACAACTTCTTTATCCATTTTTCTCTTTCCTGGGATATTTAAGGTGTAACGAAGTGGAGGTTCTTGTCAACAGAGCAGCCCTAAACTTTGGGGTGCTTCTGTCTTGCTGATTTTTAGTTTTCCCAATTTATACGCCCATGAGTGGAAGTGCCCTATGCTCTCTAAGCTGAGTTTTGTAAATGTTTCAGGACACACCGTACACTTCTCCAGAGTGGCTGTTGGCAATTTACATCCCACCCATCAGCGTAGCAAGGCTCCCGTTTCTCCGTGGCCTGTCCTGCATTTCTGGTTTTGACACTTTACTCAGCATGGCCCTTTTGACCGATGGGAAGCGAGACTTCTTTGTAGCGCTGATTTGCCTTTCCAGGTTGCTTGGTTGGCTAAAAAGGGCGTATGCGTTTTTTCCTGATTATATTCAGGAAAAAACGCATACGCCCTTTTTGGCCAAGGGAATCATTGTCGAGGTTTTGCCGCTTTTCCTGTGCTTTAAAGGCGATTCGAATCTGCCTCCTGAAATCTGTTTCCTGCAATTCTGCCTTGCTTTCAAATCCTCTTTGTTGCCTTCCCTCAATATATTTGTAGACGAGAGTTATCATTTATAAGTCTGCAGGTTTGTGAATTGCAGAGCCCCTGAGCTCCATTTTTCAACTCGCTCTCTTGGGAGCTGGCCGCAAAAGCGCAGGATTGCTTTAGGCCCTATTCTGCTTCCGGGCGGCAGACTGAGCCCGTGGTTAATTCTTCTTCCTGATGGGAAAATAGAGTGACCTGTGCCTGTCCCAAAACCTAGAGCTAGTCTCTCATTGGTTCCCCGTCTTCCCGTTCATCCTCAGTTCAAATTGCCACCTGTATGGAACAGGAGGTTAAAGGTGCTGATTCTCCAAGGAGGGAGATTGCTAGTAAAGCGGCTGGAATGGCGAACCCGAGCACAAGGAGATGAGAAATGAGGTGCGTTTTAGAAACCTTTCCCGATCACTCGGTGGACCGTCTTCTGGGTTTCTCATGCATGTTTTCGATGTAGGAAGATGCCCTTGAACCTGGAGATTTGGGACCCATGCGATGGGTACCACGCAGTATTACTTTAAAGCGTCTGCGTTTGCTCACCGAACCTCACCAAACCCCTCAGCCCCAAGAGTGTCCACCCTTATGTCTCAATCAGCTGCGGGTCTAGATATGGTCAATCCAGGTGGCATCACAGCGCCTGAACGAATTTTGTAAGAATTTCTCTCCCTTTCACTGTCTTTGTTTCACGGGTTTTTAAAATTAATTGAGTTTTATAATGGGGTTTAGCTGCTTTTCACTGCTGTGTTTATGCAGCTTTACACCCACTTGACTCACTTACAGAGAGATATCAATACATAGGTTTTAAGATTCTTACTAGTCAGATATATTCTTGGGCGGTGAATAGGGGGTGTTGAGTCCAGTTTCCTGAGCAAGGAGTAGGTCTTGTCTATTACGTATTGGGTTTATGGAACGGTATCTGAGCTAATTTGAAACCCTTGTTTTATGCATCACCCCACCTCACCTTTCCCGTTAGGCAGCCATAGTGTGTTTTCTAACCGTGTGACTCTGTTCTGTTTTGTAATTCAGTTCAAGGGTAGCGGTTTTTACATTCCCTCTATAAGTGATATCTTATGATAAGTGTCTTTTTCTGTGTGACTTATTGCACTTAGAATCGTCGTACCTAAATCCACTCATCATGCTGCTACTAGCCTTATGACGTTGATTTCATGGCTGAGTGATATTCCATTGTACATAAGGACCACAACTTCTTTATCCATTTTTCTCTTTCCTGGGATATTTAAGGTGTAACGAAGTGGAGGTTCTTGTCAACAGAGCAGCCCTAAACTTTGGGGTGCTTCTGTCTTGCTGATTTTTAGTTTTCCCAATTTATACGCCCATGAGTGGAAGTGCCCTATGCTCTCTAAGCTGAGTTTTGTAAATGTTTCAGGACACACCGTACACTTCTCCAGAGTGGCTGTTGGCAATTTACATCCCGCCCATCAGCGTAGCAAGGCTCCCGTTTCTCCGTGGCCTGTCCTGCATTTCTGGTTTTGACACTTTACTCAGCATGGCCCTTTTGACCGATGGGAAGCGAGACTTCTTTGTAGCGCTGATTTGCCTTTCCAGGTTGCTTGGTTGGCCAAAAAGGGCGTATGCGTTTTTTCCTGATTATATTCAGGAAAAAACGCATACGCCCTTTTTGGCCAAGGGCATCATTGTCGAGGTTTTGCCGCTTTTCCTGTGCTTTAAAGGCGATTCGAATCTGCCTCCTGAAATCTGTTTCCTGCAATTCTGCCTTGCTTTCAAATCCTCTTTGTTGCCTTCCCTCAATATATTTGTAGACGAGAGTTATCATTTATAAGTCTGCAGGTTTGTGAATTGCAGTGCCCCTGAGCTCCATTTTTCAACTCGCTCTCTTGGGAGCTGGCCGCAAAAGCGCAGGATTGCTTTAGGCCCTATTCTGCTTCCGGGCGGCAGACTGAGCCCGTGGTTAATTCTTCTTCCTGATGGGAAAATAGAGTGACCTGTGCCTGTCCCAACACCTAGAGCTAGTCTCTCATTGGTTCCCCGTCTTCCCGTTCATCCTCAGTTCAAATTGCCACCTGTATGGAACAGGAGGTTAAAGGTGCTGATTCTCCAAGGAGGGAGATTGCTAGTAAAGCGGCTGGAATGGCGAACCCGAGCACAAGGAGATGAGAAATGAGGTGCGTTTTAGAAACCTTTCCCGATCACTCGGTGGACCGTCTTCTGGGTTTCTCATGCATGTTTTCGATGTAGGAAGATGCCCTTGAACCTGGAGATTTGGGACCCATGCGATGGGTACCACGCAGTATTACTTTAAAGCGTCTGCGTTTGCTCACCGAACCTCACCAAACCCCTCAGCCCCAAGAGTGTCCACCCTTATGTCTCAATCAGCTGCGGGTCTAGATATGGTCAATCCAGGTGGCATCACAGCGCCTGAACGAATTTTGTAAGAATTTATCTCCCTTTCACTGTCTTTGTTTCACGGGTTTTTAAAATTAATTGAGTTTTATAATGGGGTTTAGCTGCTTTTCACTGCTGTGTTTATGCAGCTTTACACCCACTTGACTCACTTACAGAGAGATATCAATACATAGGTTTTAAGATTCTTACTAGTCAGATATATTCTTGGGCGGTGAATAGGCGGTGTTGAGTCCAGTTCCCTGAGCAAGGAGTAGGTCTTGTCTATTACGTATTGGGTTTATGGAACGGTATCTGAGCTAATTTGAAACCCTTGTTTTATGCATCACCCCACCTCACCTTTCCCGTTAGGCAGCCATAGTGTGTTTTCTAACCGTGTGACTCTGTTCTGTTTTGTAATTCAGTTCAAGGGTAGCGGTTTTTACATTCCCTCTATAAGTGATATCTTATGATAAGTGTCTTTTTCTGTGTGACTTATTGCACTTAGAATCGTCGTACCTAAATCCACTCATCATGCTGCTACTAGCCTTATGACGTTGATTTCATGGCTGAGTGATATTCCATTGTACATAAGGACCACAACTTCTTTATCCATTTTTCTCTTTCCTGGGATATTTAAGGTGTAAGGAAGTGGAGGTTCTTGTCAACAGAGCAGCCCTAAACTTTGGGGTGCTTCTGTCTTGCTGATTTTTAGTTTTCCCAATTTATACGCCCATGAGTGGAGGTGCCCTATGCTCTCTAAGCTGAGTTTTGTAAATGTTTCAGGACACACCGTACACTTCTCCAGAGTGGCTGTTGGCAATTTCCATCCCGCCCATCAGCGTAGCAAGGCTCCCGTTTCTCCGTGGCCTGTCCTGCATTTCTGGTTTTGACACTTTATTCAGCATGGCCCTTTTGACCGATGGGAAGCGAGACTTCTTTGTAGCCCTGATTTGCCTTTCCAGGTTGCTTGGTTGGCCAAAAAGGGCGTATGCGTTTTTTCCTGAATATATTCAGGAAAAAACGCATACGCCCTTTTTGGCCAAGGGCATCATTGTCGAGGTTTTGCCGCTTTTCCTGTGCTTTAAAGGCGATTCGAATCTGCCTCCTGAAATCTGTTTCCTGCAATTCTGCCTTGCTTTCAAATCCTCTTTGTTGCCTTCCCTCAATATATTTGTAGACGAGAGTTATCATTTATAAGTCTGCAGGTTTGTGAATTGCAGTGCCCCTGAGCTCCATTTTTCAACTCGCTCTCTTGGGAGCTGGCCGCAAAAGCGCAGGATTGCTTTAGGCCCTATTCTGCTTCCGGGCGGCAGACTGAGCCCGTGGTTAATTCTTCTTCCTGATGGGAAAATAGAGTGACCTGTGCCTGTCCCAAAACCTAGAGCTAGTCTCTCATTGGTTCCCCGTCTTCCCGTTCATCCTCAGTTCAAATTGCCACCTGTATGGAACAGGAGGTTAAAGGTGCTGATTCTCCAAGGAGGGAGATTGCTAGTAAAGCGGCTGGAATGGCGAACCCGAGCACAAGGAGATGAGAAATGAGGTGCGTTTTAGAAACCTTTCCCGATCACTCGGTGGACCGTCTTCTGGGTTTCTCATGCATGTTTTCGATGTAGGAAGATGCCCTTGGACCTGGAGATTTGGGACCCATGCGATGGGTACCACGCAGTATTACTTTAAAGCGTCTGCGTTTGCTCACCGAACCTCACCAAACCCCTCAGCCCCAAGAGTGTCCACCCTTATGTCTCAATCAGCTGCGGGTCTAGATATGGTCAATCCAGGTGGCATCACAGCGCCTGAACGAATTTTGTAAGAATTTCTCTCCCTTTCACTGTCTTTGTTTCACGGGTTTTTAAAATTAATTGAGTTTTATAATGGGGTTTAGCTGCTTTTCACTGCTGTGTTTATGCAGCTTTACACCCACTTGACTCACTTACAGAGAGATATCAATACATAGGTTTTAAGATTCTTACTAGTCAGATATATTCTTGGGCGGTGAATAGGGGGTGTTGAGTCCAGTTTCCTGAGCAAGGAGTAGGTCTTGTCTATTACGTATTGGGTTTATGGAACGGCATCTGAGCTAATTTGAAACCCTTGTTTTATGCATCACCCCACCTCACCTTTCCCGTTAGGCAGCCATAGTGTGTTTTCTAACCGTGTGACTCTGTTCTGTTTTGTAATTCAGTTCAAGGGTAGCGGTTTTTACATTCCCTCTATAAGTGATATCTTATGATAAGTGTCTTTTTCTGTGTGACTTATTGCACTTAGAATCGTCGTACCTAAATCCACTCATCATGCTGCTACTAGCCTTATGACGTTGATTTCATGGCTGAGTGATATTCCATTGTACATAAGGACCACAACTTCTTTATCCATTTTTCTCTTTCCTGGGATATTTAAGGTGTAACGAAGTGGAGGTTCTTGTCAACAGAGCAGCCCTAAACTTTGGGGTGCTTCTGTCTTGCTGATTTTTAGTTTTCCCAATTTATACGCCCATGAGTGGAAGTGCCCTATGCTCTCTAAGCTGAGTTTTGTAAATGTTTCAGGACACACCGTACACTTCTCCAGAGTGGCTGTTGGCAATTTACATCCCGCCCATCAGCGTAGCAAGGCTCCCGTTTCTCCGTGGCCTGTCCTGCATTTCTGGTTTTGACACTTTACTCAGCATGGCCCTTTTGACCGATGGGAAGCGAGACTTCTTTGTAGCGCTGATTTGCCTTTCCAGGTTGCTTGGTTGGCCAAAAAGGGCGTATGCGTTTTTTCCTGATTATATTCAGGAAAAAACGCATACGCCCTTTTTGGCCAAGGGCATCATTGTCGAGGTTTTGCCGCTTTTCCTGTGCTTTAAAGGCGATTCGAATCTGCCTCCTGAAATCTGTTTCCTGCAATTCTGCCTTGCTTTCAAATCCTCTTTGTTGCCTTCCCTCAATATATTTGTAGACGAGAGTTATCATTTATAAGTCTGCAGGTTTGTGAATTGCAGTGCCCCTGAGCTCCATTTTTCAACTCGCTCTCTTGGGAGCTGGCCGCAAAAGCGCAGGATTGCTTTAGGCCCTATTCTGCTTCCGGGCGGCAGACTGAGCCCGTGGTTAATTCTTCTTCCTGATGGGAAAATAGAGTGACCTGTGCCTGTCCCAACACCTAGAGCTAGTCTCTCATTGGTTCCCCGTCTTCCCGTTCATCCTCAGTTCAAATTGCCACCTGTATGGAACAGGAGGTTAAAGGTGCTGATTCTCCAAGGAGGGAGATTGCTAGTAAAGCGGCTGGAATGGCGAACCCGAGCACAAGGAGATGAGAAATGAGGTGCGTTTTAGAAACCTTTCCCGATCACTCGGTGGACCGTCTTCTGGGTTTCTCATGCATGTTTTCGATGTAGGAAGATGCCCTTGAACCTGGAGATTTGGGACCCATGCGATGGGTACCACGCAGTATTACTTTAAAGCGTCTGCGTTTGCTCACCGAACCTCACCAAACCCCTCAGCCCCAAGAGTGTCCACCCTTATGTCTCAATCAGCTGCGGGTCTAGATATGGTCAATCCAGGTGGCATCACAGCGCCTGAACGAATTTTGTAAGAATTTCTCTCCCTTTCACTGTCTTTGTTTCACGGGTTTTTAAAATTAATTGAGTTTTATAATGGGGTTTAGCTGCTTTTCACTGCTGTGTTTATGCAGCTTTACACCCACTTGACTCACTTACAGAGAGATATCAATACATAGGTTTTAAGATTCTTACTAGTCAGATATATTCTTGGGCGGTGAATAGGGGGTGTTGAGTCCAGTTCCCTGAGCAAGGAGTAGGTCTTGTCTATTACGTATTGGGTTTATGGAACGGTATCTGAGCTAATATGAAACCCTTGTTTTATGCATCACCCCACCTCACCTTTCCCGTTAGGCAGCCATAGTGTGTTTTCTAACCGTGTGACTCTGTTCTGTTTTGTAATTCAGTTCAAGGGTAGCGGTTTTTACATTCCCTCTATAAGTGATATCTTATGATAAGTGTCTTTTTCTGTGTGACTTATTGCACTTAGAATCGTCGTACCTAAATCCACTCATCATGCTGCTACTAGCCTTATGACGTTGATTTCATGGCTGAGTGATATTCCATTGTACATAAGGACCACAACTTCTTTATCCATTTTTCTCTTTCCTGGGATATTTAAGGTGTAACGAAGTGGAGGTTCTTGTCAACAGAGCAGCCCTAAACTTTGGGGTGCTTCTGTCTTGCTGATTTTTAGTTTTCCCAATTTATACACCCATGAGTGGAAGTGCCCTATGCTCTCTAAGCTGAGTTTTGTAAATGTTTCAGGACACACCGTACACTTCTCCAGAGTGGCTGTTGGCAATTTCCATCCCGCCCATCAGCGTAGCAAGGCTCCCGTTTCTCCGTGGCCTGTCCTGCATTTCTGGTTTTGACACTTTATTCAGCATGGCCCTTTTGACCGATGGGAAGCGAGACTTCTTTGTAGCCCTGATTTGCCTTTCCAGGTTGCTTGGTTGGCCAAAAAGGGCGTATGCGTTTTTTCCTGAATATATTCAGGAAAAAACGCATACGCCCTTTTTGGCCAAGGGCATCATTGTCGAGGTTTTGCCGCTTTTCCTGTGCTTTAAAGGCGATTCGAATCTGCCTCCTGAAATCTGTTTCCTGCAATTCTGCCTTGCTTTCAAATCCTCTTTGTTGCCTTCCCTCAATATATTTGTAGACGAGAGTTATCATTTATAAGTCTGCAGGTTTGTGAATTGCAGTGCCCCTGAGCTCCATTTTTCAACTCGCTCTCTTGGGAGCTGGCCGCAAAAGCGCAGGATTGCTTTAGGCCCTATTCTGCTTCCGGGCGGCAGACTGAGCCCGTGGTTAATTCTTCTTCCTGATGGGAAAATAGAGTGACCTGTGCCTGTCCCAACACCTAGAGCTAGTCTCTCATTGGTTCCCCGTCTTCCCGTTCATCCTCAGTTCAAATTGCCACCTGTATGGAACAGGAGGTTAAAGGTGCTGATTCTCCAAGGAGGGAGATTGCTAGTAAAGCGGCTGGAATGGCGAACCCGAGCACAAGGAGATGAGAAATGAGGTGCGTTTTAGAAACCTTTCCCGATCACTCGGTGGACCGTCTTCTGGGTTTCTCATGCATGTTTTCGATGTAGGAAGATACCCTTGAACCTGGAGATTTGGGACCCATGCGATGGGTACCACGCAGTATTACTTTAAAGCGTCTGCGTTTGCTCACCGAACCTCACCAAACCCCTCAGCCCCAAGAGTGTCCACCCTTATGCCTCAATCAGCTGCGGGTCTAGATATGGTCAATCCAGGTGGCATCACAGCGCCTGAACGAATTTTGTAAGAATTTCTCTCCCTTTCACTGTCTTTGTTTCACGGGTTTTTAAAATTAATTGAGTTTTATAATGGGGTTTAGCTGCTTTTCACTGCTGTGTTTATGCAGCTTTACACCCACTTGACTCACTTACAGAGAGATATCAATACATAGGTTTTAAGATTCTTACTAGTCAGATATATTCTTGGGCGGTGAATAGGGGGTGTTGAGTCCAGTTTCCTGAGCAAGGAGTAGGTCTTGTCTATTACGTATTGGGTTTATGGAACGGTATCTGAGCTAATTTGAAACCCTTGTTTTATGCATCACCCCACCTCACCTTTCCCGTTAGGCAGCCATAGTGTGTTTTCTAACCGTGTGACTCTGTTCTGTTTTGTAATTCAGTTCAAGGGTAGCGGTTTTTACATTCCCTCTATAAGTGATATCTTATGATAAGTGTCTTTTTCTGTGTGACTTATTGCACTTAGAATCGTCGTACCTAAATCCACTCATCATGCTGCTACTAGCCTTATGACGTTGATTTCATGGCTGAGTGATATTCCATTGTACATAAGGACCACAACTTCTTTATCCATTTTTCTCTTTCCTGGGATATTTAAGGTGTAACGAAGTGGAGGTTCTTGTCAACAGAGCAGCCCTAAACTTTGGGGTGCTTCTGTCTTGCTGATTTTTAGTTTTCCCAATTTATACGCCCATGAGTGGAAGTGCCCTATGCTCTCTAAGCTGAGTTTTGTAAATGTTTCAGGACACACCGTACACTTCTCCAGAGTGGCTGTTGGCAATTTACATCCCGCCCATCAGCGTAGCAAGGCTCCCGTTTCTCCGTGGCCTGTCCTGCATTTCTGGTTTTGACACTTTACTCAGCATGGCCCTTTTGACCGATGGGAAGCGAGACTTCTTTGTAGCGCTGATTTGCCTTTCCAGGTTGCTTGGTTGGCCAAAAAGGGCGTATGCGTTTTTTCCTGATTATATTCAGGAAAAAACGCATACGCCCTTTTTGGCCAAGGGAATCATTGTCGAGGTTTTGCCGCTTTTCCTGTGCTTTAAAGGCGATTCGAATCTGCCTCCTGAAATCTGTTTCCTGCAATTCTGCCTTGCTTTCAAATCCTCTTTGTTGCCTTCCCTCAATATATTTGTAGACGAGAGTTATCATTTATAAGTCTGCAGGTTTGTGAATTGCAGAGCCCCTGAGCTCCATTTTTCAACTCGCTCTCTTGGGAGCTGGCCGCAAAAGCGCAGGATTGCTTTAGGCCCTATTCTGCTTCCGGGCGGTAGACTGAGCCCGTGGTTAATTCTTCTTCCTGATGGGAAAATAGAGTGACCTGTGCCTGTCCCAACACCTAGAGCTAGTCTCTCATTGGTTCCCCGTCTTCCCGTTCATCCTCAGTTCAAATTGCCACCTGTATGGAACAGGAGGTTAAAGGTGCTGATTCTCCAAGGAGGGAGATTGCTAGTAAAGCGGCTGGAATGGCGAACCCGAGCACAAGGAGATGAGAAATGAGGTGCGTTTTAGAAACCTTTCCCGATCACTCGGTGGACCGTCTTCTGGGTTTCTCATGCATGTTTTCGATGTAGGAAGATGCCCTTGAACCTGGAGATTTGGGACCCATGCGATGGGTACCACGCAGTATTACTTTAAAGCGTCTGCGTTTGCTCACCGAACCTCACCAAACCCCTCAGCCCCAAGAGTGTCCACCCTTATGTCTCAATCAGCTGCGGGTCTAGATATGGTCAATCCAGGTGGCATCACAGCGCCTGAACGAATTTTGTAAGAATTTCTCTCCCTTTCACTGTCTTTGTTTCACGGGTTTTTAAAATTAATTGAGTTTTATAATGGGGTTTAGCTGCTTTTCACTGCTGTGTTTATGCAGCTTTACACCCACTTGACTCACTTACAGAGAGATATCAATACATAGGTTTTAAGATTCTTACTAGTCAGATATATTCTTGGGCGGTGAATAGGGGGTGTTGAGTCCAGTTCCCTGAGCAAGGAGTAGGTCTTGTCTATTACGTATTGGGTTTATGGAACGGTATCTGAGCTAATTTGAAACCCTTGTTTTATGCATCACCCCACCTCACCTTTCCCGTTAGGCAGCCATAGTGTGTTTTCTAACCGTGTGACTCTGTTCTGTTTTGTAATTCAGTTCAAGGGTAGCGGTTTTTACATTCCCTCTATAAGTGATATCTTATGATAAGTGTCTTTTTCTGTGTGACTTATTGCACTTAGAATCGTCGTACCTAAATCCACTCATCATGCTGCTACTAGCCTTATGACGTTGATTTCATGGCTGAGTGATATTCCATTGTACATAAGGACCACAACTTCTTTATCCATTTTTCTCTTTCCTGGGATATTTAAGGTGTAACGAAGTGGAGGTTCTTGTCAACAGAGCAGCCCTAAACTTTGGGGTGCTTCTGTCTTGCTGATTTTTAGTTTTCCCAATTTATACGCCCATGAGTGGAGGTGCCCTATGCTCTCTAAGCTGAGTTTTGTAAATGTTTCAGGACACACCGTACACTTCTCCAGAGTGGCTGTTGGCAATTTCCATCCCGCCCATCAGCGTAGCAAGGCTCCCGTTTCTCCGTGGCCTGTCCTGCATTTCTGGTTTTGACACTTTATTCAGCATGGCCCTTTTGACCGATGGGAAGCGAGACTTCTTTGTAGCCCTGATTTGCCTTTCCAGGTTGCTTGGTTGGCCAAAAAGGGCGTATGCGTTTTTTCCTGAATATATTCAGGAAAAAACGCATACGCCCTTTTTGGCCAAGGGCATCATTGTCGAGGTTTTGCCGCTTTTCCTGTGCTTTAAAGGCGATTCGAATCTGCCTCCTGAAATCTGTTTCCTGCAATTCTGCCTTGCTTTCAAATCCTCTTTGTTGCCTTCCCTCAATATATTTGTAGACGAGAGTTATCATTTATAAGTCTGCAGGTTTGTGAATTGCAGTGCCCCTGAGCTCCATTTTTCAACTCGCTCTCTTGGGAGCTGGCCGCAAAAGCGCAGGATTGCTTTAGGCCCTATTCTGCTTCCGGGCGGCAGACTGAGCCCGTGGTTAATTCTTCTTCCTGATGGGAAAATAGAGTGACCTGTGCCTGTCCCAAAACCTAGAGCTAGTCTCTCATTGGTTCCCCGTCTTCCCGTTCATCCTCAGTTCAAATTGCCACCTGTATGGAACAGGAGGTTAAAGGTGCTGATTCTCCAAGGAGGGAGATTGCTAGTAAAGCGGCTGGAATGGCGAACCCGAGCACAAGGAGATGAGAAATGAGGTGCGTTTTAGAAACCTTTCCCGATCACTCGGTGGACCGTCTTCTGGGTTTCTCATGCATGTTTTCGATGTAGGAAGATGCCCTTGAACCTGGAGATTTGGGACCCATGCGATGGGTACCACGCAGTATTACTTTAAAGCGTCTGCGTTTGCTCACCGAACCTCACCAAACCCCTCAGCCCCAAGAGTGTCCACCCTTATGTCTCAATCAGCTGCGGGTCTAGATATGGTCAATCCAGGTGGCATCACAGCGCCTGAACGAATTTTGTAAGAATTTCTCTCCCTTTCACTGTCTTTGTTTCACGGGTTTTTAAAATTAATTGAGTTTTATAATGGGGTTTAGCTGCTTTTCACTGCTGTGTTTATGCAGCTTTACACCCACTTGACTCACTTACAGAGAGATATCAATACATAGGTTTTAAGATTCTTACTAGTCAGATATATTCTTGGGCGGTGAATAGGGGGTGTTGAGTCCAGTTTCCTGAGCAAGGAGTAGGTCTTGTCTATTACGTATTGGGTTTATGGAACGGTATCTGAGCTAATTTGAAACCCTTGTTTTATGCATCACCCCACCTCACCTTTCCCGTTAGGCAGCCATAGTGTGTTTTCTAACCGTGTGACTCTGTTCTGTTTTGTAATTCAGTTCAAGGGTAGCGGTTTTTACATTCCCTCTATAAGTGATATCTTATGATAAGTGTCTTTTTCTGTGTGACTTATTGCACTTAGAATCGTCGTACCTAAATCCACTCATCATGCTGCTACTAGCCTTATGACGTTGATTTCATGGCTGAGTGATATTCCATTGTACATAAGGACCACAACTTCTTTATCCATTTTTCTCTTTCCTGGGATATTTAAGGTGTAACGAAGTGGAGGTTCTTGTCAACAGAGCAGCCCTAAACTTTGGGGTGCTTCTGTCTTGCTGATTTTTAGTTTTCCCAATTTATACGCCCATGAGTGGAGGTGCCCTATGCTCTCTAAGCTGAGTTTTGTAAATGTTTCAGGACACACCGTACACTTCTCCAGAGTGGCTGTTGGCAATTTCCATCCCGCCCATCAGCGTAGCAAGGCTCCCGTTTCTCCGTGGCCTGTCCTGCATTTCTGGTTTTGACACTTTATTCAGCATGGCCCTTTTGACCGATGGGAAGCGAGACTTCTTTGTAGCCCTGATTTGCCTTTCCAGGTTGCTTGGTTGGCCAAAAAGGGCGTATGCGTTTTTTCCTGAATATATTCAGGAAAAAACGCATACGCCCTTTTTGGCCAAGGGCATCATTGTCGAGGTTTTGCCGCTTTTCCTGTGCTTTAAAGGCGATTCGAATCTGCCTCCTGAAATCTGTTTCCTGCAATTCTGCCTTGCTTTCAAATCCTCTTTGTTGCCTTCCCTCAATATATTTGTAGACGAGAGTTATCATTTATAAGTCTGCAGGTTTGTGAATTGCAGTGCCCCTGAGCTCCATTTTTCAACTCGCTCTCTTGGGAGCTGGCCGCAAAAGCGCAGGATTGCTTTAGGCCCTATTCTGCTTCCGGGCGGCAGACTGAGCCCGTGGTTAATTCTTCTTCCTGATGGGAAAATAGAGTGACCTGTGCCTGTCCCAAAACCTAGAGCTAGTCTCTCATTGGTTCCCCGTCTTCCCGTTCATCCTCAGTTCAAATTGCCACCTGTATGGAACAGGAGGTTAAAGGTGCTGATTCTCCAAGGAGGGAGATTGCTAGTAAAGCGGCTGGAATGGCGAACCCGAGCACAAGGAGATGAGAAATGAGGTGCGTTTTAGAAACCTTTCCCGATCACTCGGTGGACCGTCTTCTGGGTTTCTCATGCATGTTTTCGATGTAGGAAGATGCCCTTGAACCTGGAGATTTGGGACCCATGCGATGGGTACCACGCAGTATTACTTTAAAGCGTCTGCGTTTGCTCACCGAACCTCACCAAACCCCTCAGCCCCAAGAGTGTCCACCCTTATGTCTCAATCAGCTGCGGGTCTAGATATGGTCAATCCAGGTGGCATCACAGCGCCTGAACGAATTTTGTAAGAATTTCTCTCCCTTTCACTGTCTTTGTTTCACGGGTTTTTAAAATTAATTGAGTTTTATAATGGGGTTTAGCTGCTTTTCACTGCTGTGTTTATGCAGCTTTACACCCACTTGACTCACTTACAGAGAGATATCAATACATAGGTTTTAAGATTCTTACTAGTCAGATATATTCTTGGGCGGTGAATAGGGGGTGTTGAGTCCAGTTTCCTGAGCAAGGAGTAGGTCTTGTCTATTACGTATTGGGTTTATGGAACGGTATCTGAGCTAATTTGAAACCCTTGTTTTATGCATCACCCCACCTCACCTTTCCCGTTAGGCAGCCATAGTGTGTTTTCTAACCGTGTGACTCTGTTCTGTTTTGTAATTCAGTTCAAGGGTAGCGGTTTTTACATTCCCTCTATAAGTGATATCTTATGATAAGTGTCTTTTTCTGTGTGACTTATTGCACTTAGAATCGTCGTACCTAAATCCACTCATCATGCTGCTACTAGCCTTATGACGTTGATTTCATGGCTGAGTGATATTCCATTGTACATAAGGACCACAACTTCTTTATCCATTTTTCTCTTTCCTGGGATATTTAAGGTGTAACGAAGTGGAGGTTCTTGTCAACAGAGCAGCCCTAAACTTTAGGGTGCTTCTGTCTTGCTGATTTTTAGTTTTCCCAATTTATACGCCCATAAGTGGAAGTGCCCTATGCTCTCTAAGCTGAGTTTTGTAAATGTTTCAGGACACACCGTACACTTCTCCAGAGTGGCTGTTGGCAATTTACATCCCGCCCATCAGCGTAGCAAGGCTCCCGTTTCTCCGTGGCCTGTCCTGCATTTCTGGTTTTGACACTTTACTCAGCATGGCCCTTTTGACCGATGGGAAGCGAGACTTCTTTGTAGCGCTGATTTGCCTTTCCAGGTTGCTTGGTTGGCCAAAAAGGGCGTATGCGTTTTTTCCTGATTATATTCAGGAAAAAACGCATACGCCCTTTTTGGCCAAGGGCATCATTGTCGAGGTTTTGCCGCTTTTCCTGTGCTTTAAAGGCGATTCGAATCTGCCTCCTGAAATCTGTTTCCTGCAATTCTGCCTTGCTTTCAAATCCTCTTTGTTGCCTTCCCTCAATATATTTGTAGACGAGAGTTATCATTTATAAGTCTGCAGGTTTGTGAATTGCAGTGCCCCTGAGCTCCATTTTTCAACTCGCTCTCTTGGGAGCTGGCCGCAAAAGCGCAGGATTGCTTTAGGCCCTATTCTGCTTCCGGGCGGCAGACTGAGCCCGTGGTTAATTCTTCTTCCTGATGGGAAAATAGAGTGACCTGTGCCTGTCCCAACACCTAGAGCTAGTCTCTCATTGGTTCCCCGTCTTCCCGTTCATCCTCAGTTCAAATTGCCACCTGTATGGAACAGGAGGTTAAAGGTGCTGATTCTCCAAGGAGGGAGATTGCTAGTAAAGCGGCTGGAATGGCGAACCCGAGCACAAGGAGATGAGAAATGAGGTGCGTTTTAGAAACCTTTCCCGATCACTCGGTGGACCGTCTTCTGGGTTTCTCATGCATGTTTTCGATGTAGGAAGATGGCCTTGAACCTGGAGATTTGGGACCCATGCGATGGGTACCACGCAGTATTACTTTAAAGCGTCTGCGTTTGCTCACCGAACCTCACCAAACCCCTCAGCCCCAAGAGTGTCCACCCTTATGTCTCAATCAGCTGCGGGTCTAGATATGGTCAATCCAGGTGGCATCACAGCGCCTGAACGAATTTTGTAAGAATTTCTCTCCCTTTCACTGTCTTTGTTTCACGGGTTTTTAAAATTAATTGAGTTTTATAATGGGGTTTAGCTGCTTTTCACTGCTGTGTTTATGCAGCTTTACACCCACTTGACTCACTTACAGAGAGATATCAATACATAGGTTTTAAGATTCTTACTAGTCAGATATATTCTTGGGCGGTGAATAGGGGGTGTTGAGTCCAGTTCCCTGAGCAAGGAGTAGGTCTTGTCTATTACGTATTGGGTTTATGGAACGGTATCTGAGCTAATTTGAAACCCTTGTTTTATGCATCACCCCACCTCACCTTTCCCGTTAGGCAGCCATAGTGTGTTTTCTAACCGTGTGACTCTGTTCTGTTTTGTAATTCAGTTCAAGGGTAGCGGTTTTTACATTCCCTCTATAAGTGATATCTTATGATAAGTGTCTTTTTCTGTGTGACTTATTGCACTTAGAATCGTCGTACCTAAATCCACTCATCATGCTGCTACTAGCCTTATGACGTTGATTTCATGGCTGAGTGATATTCCATTGTACATAAGGACCACAACTTCTTTATCCATTTTTCTCTTTCCTGGGATATTTAAGGTGTAACGAAGTGGAGGTTCTTGTCAACAGAGCAGCCCTAAACTTTGGGGTGCTTCTGTCTTGCTGATTTTTAGTTTTCCCAATTTATACGCCCATGAGTGGAGGTGCCCTATGCTCTCTAAGCTGAGTTTTGTAAATGTTTCAGGACACACCGTACACTTCTCCAGAGTGGCTGTTGGCATTTTCCATCCCGCCCATCAGCGTAGCAAGGCTCCCGTTTCTCCGTGGCCTGTCCTGCATTTCTGGTTTTGACACTTTATTCAGCATGGCCCTTTTGACCGATGGGAAGCGAGACTTCTTTGTAGCCCTGATTTGCCTTTCCAGGTTGCTTGGTTGGCCAAAAAGGGCGTATGCGTTTTTTCCTGAATATATTCAGGAAAAAACGCATACGCCCTTTTTGGCCAAGGGCATCATTGTCGAGGTTTTGCCGCTTTTCCTGTGCTTTAAAGGCGATTCGAATCTGCCTCCTGAAATCTGTTTCCTGCAATTCTGCCTTGCTTTCAAATCCTCTTTGTTGCCTTCCCTCAATATATTTGTAGACGAGAGTTATCATTTATAAGTCTGCAGGTTTGTGAATTGCAGTGCCCCTGAGCTCCATTTTTCAACTCGCTCTCTTGGGAGCTGGCCGCAAAAGCGCAGGATTGCTTTAGGCCCTATTCTGCTTCCGGGCGGCAGACTGAGCCCGTGGTTAATTCTTCTTCCTGATGGGAAAATAGAGTGACCTGTGCCTGTCCCAAAACCTAGAGCTAGTCTCTCATTGGTTCCCCGTCTTCCCGTTCATCCTCAGTTCAAATTGCCACCTGTATGGAACAGGAGGTTAAAGGTGCTGATTCTCCAAGGAGGGAGATTGCTAGTAAAGCGGCTGGAATGGCGAACCCGAGCACAAGGAGATGAGAAATGAGGTGCGTTTTAGAAACCTTTCCCGATCACTCGGTGGACCGTCTTCTGGGTTTCTCATGCATGTTTTCGATGTAGGCAGATGCCCTTGAACCTGGAGATTTGGGACCCATGGGATGGGTACCACGCAGTATTACTTTAAAGCGTCTGTGTTTGCTCACCGAACCTCTCCAAACCCCTCAGCCCCAAGAGTGTCCACCCTTATGTCTCAATCAGCTGCGGTTTTAGATATGGTCAATCCAGGTGGCATCACAGCGCCTGAACGAATTTTGTAAGAATTTCTCTCCCTTTCACTGTCTTTGTTTCACGGGTTTTTAAAATTAATTGAGTTTTATAATGGGGTTTAGCTGCTTTTCACTGCTGTGTTTATGCAGCTTTACACCCACTTGACTCACTTACAGAGAGATATCAATACATAGGTTTTAAGATTCTTACTAGTCAGATATATTCTTGGGCGGTGAATAGGGGGTGTTGAGTCCAGTTCCCTGAGGAAGGAGTAGGTCTTGTCAATTACGTATTGGGTTTATGGAACGGTATCTGAGCTAATTTGAAACCCTTGTTTTATGCATCACCCCACCTCACCTTTCCCGTTAGGCAGCCATAGTGTGTTTTCTAACCGTGTGACTCTGTTCTGTTTTGTAATTCAGTTCAAGGGTAGCGGTTTTTACATTCCCTCTATAAGTGATATCTTATGATAAGTGTCTTTTTCTGTGTGACTTATTTGACTTAGAATCGTCGTACCTAAATCCACTCATCATGCTGCTACTAGCCTTATGACGTTGATTTCATGGCTGAGTGATATTCCATTGTACATAAGGACCACAACTTCTTTATCCATTTTTCTCTTTCCTGGGATATTTAAGGTGTAACGAAGTGGAGGTCCTTGTCAACAGAGCAGCCCTAAACTTTGGGGTGCTTGTGTCTTGCTGATTTTTAGTTTTCCCAATTTATACGCCCATGAGTGGAAGTGCCCTATGCTCTCTAAGCTGAGTTTTGTAAATGTTTCAGGACACACCGTACACTTCTCCAGAGTGGCTGTTGGCAATTTACATCCCGCCCATCAGCGTAGCAAGGCTCCCGTTTCTCCGTGGCCTGTCCTGCATTTCTGGTTTTGACACTTTATTCAGCATGGCCCTTTGACCGATGGGAAGCGAGACTTCTTTGTAGCGCTGATTTGCCTTTCCAGGTAGCTTGGTTGGCCAAAAAGGGCGTATGCGTTTTTTCCTGAATATATTCAGGAAAAAACGCATACGCCCTTTTTGGCCAAGGGTATCATTGTCGAGGTTATGCCGCTTTTCCTGTGCTTTAAAGGCGATTCGAATCTGCCTCCTGAAATCTGTTTCCTGCAATTCTGCCTTGCTTTCAAATCCTCTTTGTTGCCTTCCCTCAATATATTTGTAGACGAGTGTTATCATTTATAAGTCTGCAGGTTTGTGAATTGCAGTGCCCCTGAGCTCCATTTTTCAACTTGCTCTCTTGGGAGCTGGCCGCAAAAGCGCAGGATTGCTTTAGGCCCTATTCTGCTTCCGGGCGGCAGACTGAGCCTGTGGTTAATTCTTCTTCCTGATGGGAAAATAGAGTGACCTGTGCCTGTCCCAACACCTAGAGCTAGTCTCTCATTGGTTCCCCGTCTTCCCGTTCATCCTCAGTTCAAATCGCCACCTGTATGGAACAGGAGGTTAAAGGTGCTGATTCTCCAAGGAGGGAGATTGCTAGTAAAGCGGCTGGAATGGCGAACCCGAGCACAAGGAGATGAGAAATGAGGTGCGTTTTAGAAACCTTTCCCGATCACTCGGTGGACCGTCTTCTGGGTTTCTCATGCATGTTTTCGATGTAGGAAGATGCCCTTGAACCTGGAGATTTGGGACCCATGCGATGGGTACCACGCAGTATTACTTTAAAGCGTCTGCGTTTGCTCACCGAACCTCACCAAACCCCTCAGCCCCAAGAGTGTCCACCCTTATGTCTCAATCAGCTGCGGGTCTAGATATGGTCAATCCAGGTGGCATCACATCGCCTGAACGAATTTTGTAAGAATTTCTCTCCCTTTCACTGTCTTTGTTTCACGGGTTTTTAAAATTAATTGAGTTTTATAATGGGGTTTAGCTGCTTTTCACTGCTGTGTTTATGCAGCTTTACACCCACTTGACTCACTTACAGAGAGATATCAATACATAGGTTTTAAGATTCTTACTAGTCAGATATATTCTTGGGCGGTGAATAGGGGGTGTTGAGTCCAGTTCCCTGAGCAAGGAGTAGGTCTTGTCTATTATGTATTGGGTTTATGGAACGGTATCTGAGCTAATTTGAAACCCTTGTTTTATGCATCACCCCACCTCACCTTTCCCGTTAGGCAGCCATAGTGTGTTTTCTAACCGTGTGACTCTGTTCTGTTTTGTAATTCAGTTCAAGGGTAGCGGTTTTTACATTCCCTCTATAAGTGATATCTTATGATAAGTGTCTTTTTCTGTGTGACTTATTGCACTTAGAATCGTCGTACCTAAATCCACTCATCATGCTGCTACTAGCCTTATGACGTTGATTTCATGGCTGAGTGATATTCCATTGTACATAAGGACCACAACTTCTTTATCCATTTTTCTCTTTCCTGGGATATTTAAGGTGTAACGAAGTGGAGGTTCTTGTCAACAGAGCAGCCCTAAACTTTGGGGTGCTTCTGTCTTGCTGATTTTTAGTTTTCCCAATTTATACGCCCATGAGTGGAAGTGCCCTATGCTCTCTAAGCTGAGTTTTGTAAATGTTTCAGGACACACCGTACAATTCTCCAGAGTGGCTGTTGGCAATTTCCATCCCGCCCATCAGCGTAGCAAGGCTCCCGTTTCTCCGTGGCCTGTCCTGCATTTCTGGTTTTGACACTTTATTCAGCATGGCCCTTTTGACCGATGGGAAGCGAGACTTCTTTGTAGCCCTGATTTGCCTTTCCAGGTTGCTTGGTTGGCCAAAAAGGGCGTATGCGTTTTTTCCTGAATATATTCAGGAAAAAACGCATACGCCCTTTTTGGCCAAGGGCATCATTGTCGAGGTTTTGCCGCTTTTCCTGTGCTTTAAAGGCGATTCGAATCTGCCTCCTGAAATCTGTTTCCTGCAATTCTGCCTTGCTTTCAAATCCTCTTTGTTGCCTTCCCTCAATATATTTGTAGACGAGAGTTATCATTTATAAGTCTGCAGGTTTGTGAATTGCAGTGCCCCTGAGCTCCATTTTTCAACTCGCTCTCTTGGGAGCTGGCCGCAAAAGCGCAGGATTGCTTTAGGCCCTATTCTGCTTCCGGGCGGCAGACTGAGCCCGTGGTTAATTCTTCTTCCTGATGGGAAAATAGAGTGACCTGTGCCTGTCCCAAAACCTAGAGCTAGTCTCTCATTGGTTCCCCGTCTTCCCGTTCATCCTCAGTTCAAATTGCCACCTGTATGGAACAGGAGGTTAAAGGTGCTGATTCTCCAAGGAGGGAGATTGCTAGTAAAGCGGCTGGAATGGCGAACCCGAGCACAAGGAGATGAGAAATGAGGTGCGTTTTAGAAACCTTTCCCGATCACTCGGTGGACCGTCTTCTGGGTTTCTCATGCATGTTTTCGATGTAGGAAGATACCCTTGAACCTGGAGATTTGGGACCCATGCGATGGGTACCACGCAGTATTACTTTAAAGCGTCTGCGTTTGCTCACCAAACCTCACCAAACCCCTCAGCCCCAAGAGTGTCCACCCTTATGCCTCAATCAGCTGCGGGTCTAGATATGGTCAATCCAGGTGGCATCACAGCGCCTGAACGAATTTTGTAAGAATTTCTCTCCCTTTCACTGTCTTTGTTTCACGGGTTTTTAAAATTAATTGAGTTTTATAATGGGGTTTAGCTGCTTTTCACTGCTGTGTTTATGCAGCTTTACACCCACTTGACTCACTTACAGAGAGATATCAATACATAGGTTTTAAGATTCTTACTAGTCAGATATATTCTTGGGCGGTGAATAGGGGGTGTTGAGTCCAGTTTCCTGAGCAAGGAGTAGGTCTTGTCTATTACGTATTGGGTTTATGGAACGGTATCTGAGCTAATTTGAAACCCTTGTTTTATGCATCACCCCACCTCACCTTTCCCGTTAGGCAGCCATAGTGTGTTTTCTAACCGTGTGACTCTGTTCTGTTTTGTAATTCAGTTCAAGGGTAGCGGTTTTTACATTCCCTCTATAAGTGATATCTTATGATAAGTGTCTTTTTCTGTGTGACTTATTGCACTTAGAATCGTCGTACCTAAATCCACTCATCATGCTGCTACTAGCCTTATGACGTTGATTTCATGGCTGAGTGATATTCCATTGTACATAAGGACCACAACTTCTTTATCCATTTTTCTCTTTCCTGGGATATTTAAGGTGTAACGAAGTGGAGGTTCTTGTCAACAGAGCAGCCCTAAACTTTGGGGTGCTTCTGTCTTGCTGATTTTTAGTTTTCCCAATTTATACGCCCATGAGTGGAAGTGCCCTATGCTCTCTAAGCTGAGTTTTGTAAATGTTTCAGGACACACCGTACACTTCTCCAGAGTGGCTGTTGGCAATTTACATCCCACCCATCAGCGTAGCAAGGCTCCCGTTTCTCCGTGGCCTGTCCTGCATTTCTGGTTTTGACACTTTACTCAGCATGGCCCTTTTGACCGATGGGAAGCGAGACTTCTTTGTAGCGCTGATTTGCCTTTCCAGGTTGCTTGGTTGGCTAAAAAGGGCGTATGCGTTTTTTCCTGATTATATTCAGGAAAAAACGCATACGCCCTTTTTGGCCAAGGGAATCATTGTCGAGGTTTTGCCGCTTTTCCTGTGCTTTAAAGGCGATTCGAATCTGCCTCCTGAAATCTGTTTCCTGCAATTCTGCCTTGCTTTCAAATCCTCTTTGTTGCCTTCCCTCAATATATTTGTAGACGAGAGTTATCATTTATAAGTCTGCAGGTTTGTGAATTGCAGAGCCCCTGAGCTCCATTTTTCAACTCGCTCTCTTGGGAGCTGGCCGCAAAAGCGCAGGATTGCTTTAGGCCCTATTCTGCTTCCGGGCGGCAGACTGAGCCCGTGGTTAATTCTTCTTCCTGATGGGAAAATAGAGTGACCTGTGCCTGTCCCAAAACCTAGAGCTAGTCTCTCATTGGTTCCCCGTCTTCCCGTTCATCCTCAGTTCAAATTGCCACCTGTATGGAACAGGAGGTTAAAGGTGCTGATTCTCCAAGGAGGGAGATTGCTAGTAAAGCGGCTGGAATGGCGAACCCGAGCACAAGGAGATGAGAAATGAGGTGCGTTTTAGAAACCTTTCCCGATCACTCGGTGGACCGTCTTCTGGGTTTCTCATGCATGTTTTCGATGTAGGAAGATGCCCTTGAACCTGGAGATTTGGGACCCATGCGATGGGTACCACGCAGTATTACTTTAAAGCGTCTGCGTTTGCTCACCGAACCTCACCAAACCCCTCAGCCCCAAGAGTGTCCACCCTTATGTCTCAATCAGCTGCGGGTCTAGATATGGTCAATCCAGGTGGCATCACAGCGCCTGAACGAATTTTGTAAGAATTTCTCTCCCTTTCACTGTCTTTGTTTCACGGGTTTTTAAAATTAATTGAGTTTTATAATGGGGTTTAGCTGCTTTTCACTGCTGTGTTTATGCAGCTTTACACCCACTTGACTCACTTACAGAGAGATATCAATACATAGGTTTTAAGATTCTTACTAGTCAGATATATTCTTGGGCGGTGAATAGGGGGTGTTGAGTCCAGTTTCCTGAGCAAGGAGTAGGTCTTGTCTATTACGTATTGGGTTTATGGAACGGTATCTGAGCTAATTTGAAACCCTTGTTTTATGCATCACCCCACCTCACCTTTCCCGTTAGGCAGCCATAGTGTGTTTTCTAACCGTGTGACTCTGTTCTGTTTTGTAATTCAGTTCAAGGGTAGCGGTTTTTACATTCCCTCTATAAGTGATATCTTATGATAAGTGTCTTTTTCTGTGTGACTTATTGCACTTAGAATCGTCGTACCTAAATCCACTCATCATGCTGCTACTAGCCTTATGACGTTGATTTCATGGCTGAGTGATATTCCATTGTACATAAGGACCACAACTTCTTTATCCATTTTTCTCTTTCCTGGGATATTTAAGGTGTAACGAAGTGGAGGTTCTTGTCAACAGAGCAGCCCTAAACTTTGGGGTGCTTCTGTCTTGCTGATTTTTAGTTTTCCCAATTTATACGCCCATGAGTGGAAGTGCCCTAT